>NC_136925.1:33598254-33904171 GCF_949752795.1 Hyperoodon ampullatus | reverse complement strand
CTTAATTTTTTTGTTTGTTTTTGATGTTGAGTTGTATGAGTTCTTTGTATATTTTGGATATTACATCCTTGTTGGATATCTTAATTTACAAATATCTTCTTCCACTTAGTGGGTTGCCTTTTTGTTTTATTGATGGTTTCTTTTGCTGTGCAAATGCTTTTAGTTCAATGTAGTTCCATTTGTTTACTTCTTCTTTTGTTTCCCTTCCTTGAGGAGATATATATCCAAAAAATATTGCTAAGATCAATGTCAAAGAGCATACTGCCTATGTTTACTTCTAGAAGTTTTATGGTTTCAGGTCTTAAATTTAAGTCTTTAATCCATTTTGAACTTAGTTTTATCACTGATGATGCATGATTATTCTTTTAAATACTGCTTGGATGGACTAATATGTGACCTTTCCAACCTCCTCTTTCTTTACTATAGACAGTGACCCTTCTCTGCACAGCCATTACTCTCTCCCATATGTACAGGTGATAGAATGAATTCATTTTACTTTACCTGATAAACACCAGGTTGCCCTTAAAGAAACCACTCAACTATTACTTACTCTATAGCATTATTCAGTGCCATTATAGACAGAATGAATGCATTTCTACACTGTGCTTCTACAGTACAAAGCACAAGTAAACAGTGACAAAACCTAAAAAAAATAACCTTTTTTTTTTTAATTTTATTTTTTATTTTTTGGCCACGCTGGGATCTTAGTTCCCTGACCAAGAAGTGAACCTGGGCCCTCGGCAGTGAAAGCACAGAGTCCTAACCACTGGACTGCCAGGGAATTCTCAAAAATTAACCTCTTTTAAAGCAACTCTAAGGAATACTGCTTAATTTTACCCACCGGGACAGATTACCTTTTTCAAAAATGGCCACAGGAATATTGCAGTTTTATATGATCTTCCAGAAATGTGTCAAAATCTGTTTTCCCTTCGAACTGGTGCAGAATTCTATACCTCGAGGAATATATAAAAATGATGCTGTATTATGATACTTCCTAATCTAAGTCATAAAGGTGAAATGGCTCTCATGCTTGAACTGGCTCTTTCTCTTAACATTTGCCACTAGACACCAGCAAAATGAAAGGTTATTTCCTGTCACTAAGTTTTGAAATAATTTGTCACACAGTTCACAAAGTTACTGATATGCCCATTTTAGACACCAAAAGCCACATAGGTCGACAATTTTAGATACTTACTAAATAACAATATTGAGAAGATGTAGAGATGCTATGAAGTCAATAAAAAGTGCGGTTGAGAATGATTAACACATACAGTGAACTTAGACTATAAACACATTAAAATATTCATAATATAAGCACAAACAAATCCAAAACTTTTGCATTCTAATAATAATTTATAATTATCTTCTCAATAAGGAATTATCAAAAATTCTAAATATGTATACCAAGGGAAAATGTCTTTATTCTGATCATATTCACATCTTTTCTAAGTTTTGTTCTTTGTCTTATGTCCTTTCTCTGATGATTTTTATCACATCCAATTTTATATTAGGTTATCCCTCCTATGTATAAGACCCATATTATCAGTCTTTGTTAATAGACATCCTCAGTATTCACTAAAAATAGAGTTTCAATCAATCAAATTGAAAGCAGATTGACTGCTTCTAACACTCTCTTTGAAATAGCTTTCCACTTATTACCAGTTAGCTTTAGAGTGGCCTTTTTTGTGTATCTTTTTGACCCTGCAGCTTTCTGATCTTAGTTCTGAGCCAGGGTCAGGATCCCGGGTCTGGCCTATGCTGTGGTGAAGGTAGGGATTAATTCTCATCCTGTTCAGCATAGAAATACCTTGCTGTGTTGTAAACGGATGATTGACTCTCCCAGTTGGAGAGCACACACCGAAATGCCTGACGCTATCTGTGTTGCATTGTTAAACAACTGCCCTGGCCGAGGGAGGTAGGAAGTGTTTTCTTCCACCCTGTCACCTCTGCAGTGCAGACTATCAGACCACATTTTTCTTTTATTTTAATATTATCCACTTGGCTAGAATCTCAGCTTCGTAAGAGGGTAAAACTTGTCCCACCTTCATTTCCACAATGCTAAGGACAATTTCTCTTATACAGGAGTTGCTCAATAAATATTTTTGAGTGAGTCTTTTATCTGTAAATCTTAAAATCAAAATTAATATCTGACAATAATACTGTTCTTTAATTCTTACCAATTGTTCACTCTGTAGTTGTTCTTTAATCTTTTCAAACATCCAGGTTCTAACTCCTACTTTCTCTCAGTCTATAAACCCTGTCGTATATTCTTCTTTTCCTGTATAGGCTATTCTCCACAACCAAGGCCCTGTCTCTACCCACAACTGCAATATATAAAATTGCAAGTCCAGAGTAACCAAAATATATGCCATTTTCACCCCTTTACCAAGCTGAACTTGACCAGAGAAAAAATATCATTGAATATATAATGTATTATTAGCACCCAAAATTCCTAGTCTCCCATATTCATGGCCCTTTAGAGCTACCAGGCAATCGTTCTGTTTTTCCAGTAAGTCCATCTCCCATTATCCTTCAAGGCTCTTTCAAAACGTGTTCACTTACCCAAATCCCTTTATCCACTACTTTTCTACTCACTCTGGATAGACGGCCCCTTCCTGACAGAGAAGATAGCCTCTATCAAGCACGTCATCATTCATCCCTCTGTACTCTTTCGGAAACTTATTGCCATCCTTCCATCCATCTGTCCACCCATCCTTCTTTCATATCTAATAGATGAAATGTATCTCCCTCCACTTGTGCTTGAGATCAAGGCTACCATCTATTGTCAGCCTCCACTTCACTCCAAAAATCTGACAAATTATGCCAAATCTCTCATTTTTCAACCTCTCACTTTTACTGGTTCTTCACATCAACATTTAAACACAAACCTTCTTGCAAATTTTGTGAAAAAACAGATTCTTCCTCTACCCTGTACCATACTGTAAGTGCCAGCCTATCTCTCTGCTCCCCTTCAGAAATTATCTTTCCTTGACTTTTCTACTTCCACACTCCTAATGAAGTCCTCAGATACTTCACTTTCTTCCTTTCCTTATCCAACCACTTTCTCATCAAAATAGTTACCTACTTATGGTTAATGCAATTGGTGTTAATTGGTAGTTTTATATTTTGTCATCAGACTACATTCTAGCTTTTGATAGTTTTAATTTCCTTGATGTTTTTACTTCGATTTACTCCAGTTACAAAACCCTGATTTTCAGGCCATTTCTCCAGCTACTTCTTAATTTTTAAAATAAGCTTCTTTTTCTCTTACTACACCCTCAGTACTTGTTTCTCTGTATAACATTCTATTTTCCTTTCTTAACTCTATACTATTTCCCTGGGTGATATTGTCTGTATCTTGCTGATGCCCACCCTTAGCCCCTATGCTTCAATCTTGTTAACATTCTTTCACTTTTAACCAAGCTACCAAGATAAGTATTTTCTCAGGAACTTTGCAAATATTTTTCAATCATCCTGAAATATTCAACTGCATATGCTACCTTCATCTTGATTCCTACTCTTCCTTCAAATCATAGCTCATTTCCTCAGAGGAGCTCATGAATGAATGCATGAAGAACTCAGCAGAGGCTAGTATAACAGGATGGTTTCACCAATAAAATGCAAAAACAATAAAAATTGGGGGAACTGTGATGATGAATAAACAATGGTAGATCACAGAAAGGTCTTCTCTGAAAAAAATCAGATATGTGATCCCTTGGGAACATTATTACTGTTTGATGAAAGGTAGGGAGAATAAAATATTAAAATAAGGAATTGAAACAGTCATGAGAGTGAGATACTTTAAGAGATATAGAAAAAGCAGATGGAACACAGGTCATTATGACAGAGAAACTCTCAGCAGGGAATCAAGGTCTACACTCTGTACAGAGGCTATAGATTTGTTTTCACAAATCCACAACCCATTGCCCAAACCATGTGCAAAGAGATATCTTTTGGAATTCAGATTTTTTTTTCAGATTTTAGAAAAGTAACTTGATGAATGTTATTACTAAGCAATCCTGGCAATATATGACACAGCACTCTATAATCAGTTGCAGGCAAAAAGAATGTGGATCTTTATCTCTTGAGAATCAGAATGCAGTGAACATAAGTGAAAATGAAAATCAAGACCTTCAACATATGATTAGAAATGTAGGAACATAATCCCTGTACTGCATATGGTATATTAAATCAAACTAGAAATAATTAACTTTTGGAATTTACTTTTAAGGTCATAAGAAGATAGAACAAGGCAAAATGGAAGGAAACAATGAGTGGCTAGAGTACATGCATAAAAGTTCAAAGTTTTTAATTCTGAGGTAATATCCTGGTTTAGATAACGTAACCAGCCATTTAGTGTATCACATGCTTAATTCCTAAAATGGAAAACTATCCCTGACATCGCCTACCTGTGGGAAAAACTAGCTAATCTCAAATCTATATTATAATCACACTATATAATAATATAGTGTGAAGGTCATGGACTAAAAACAATAACCTTTATAAAGATTAATGAACTATTTAATTAAAATATATTTCTTGGGGCTTCCCTGGTGGCGCAGTGGTTGAGAGTCCACCTGCCAATGCAGGGGACACGGGTTCGTGCCCCGGGCCGGGAAGATCCCGCATGCCGCAGAGTGGCTGGGCCCGTGAGCCATGGCCGCTGAGCCTGCGCGTCCGGAGCCTGTGCTCCGCAACGGGAGAGGCCACAACAGTGAGAGGCCCGCGTACCGCAAAAATAAAATAAAATAAATGTATTTAAGAAAAATATATATGAAAAAAATAAATGTGTAAAATTATCTACACAAACTCTGTCAGAAATTAGAGAAAGGTGGATCACTTCCCAACTCATTATTATGAGGCCAGTATCACTCTGACCAGACAAAAGTTCACAAGAAAAGAAAGCTACGGAACAGTAACTTTCATAAACCTCAACAAAAAAATCAAAAACAAAATATTAGCAAATCAAATGCAACCATATGTAAATGGACAGTATGTCACAACCAAGTGGGTTTATTTAAGGAAAGCAAGTTTGGGTTAACTTAAAAAAAAAATGTAATTCACCATATTAAAAAAATAAAAGAAAAATTAGATGCCCATATAAATAGATAAAAAATTTTTTGACTAATTTAATACTCATTCATAATAAAATTTTTACAAACTAGGAATATAAGCGAACTCCTGAATCTCATTAAAGATTACTATATAAAACCTATGAACAGGCTTAATGGTAAAAGACTAAATGGTTTCTCTTAAGATGGAGAATAAGCTAGAGAAGTCCACTCTCACATTTCTATATGTTCTGATCTATTCCGTACATATACATGATTCCCTTTATGTCAATACCACACTGCCTTGATAGCTGGATCTTTCTATAGCATGTCTTCAAATAAAGCATTATGAATCCTCAAAATATGTTATTTTGTAAAAAATAGTTTTTGGCTCATTCTTGGTTCTTTGCCTTTCTATATGAATTTTAGAGTAAGATGATCAATTTCTTAAAAAAATAAAAAAAGAGAGAGAAACCTGTTGGAATTTTTATTGGTGTTATATAGAATCTGTAGATTCATTTGGGGAGAACTGGCATCTTAAAATTACAGTCTTCTAATTCATGAATGTGGTATCTCTTTTTCTGTAATTATCTAGACTCTTAAACACATAATTCAGGAATACTATATGGATTTCAGTGTACAAATCTCACACATATTTTATTAAATTTAACCCTAAATATTTCATGTTTAGCGTATTACTAAAGGTATGTTTGACATTTCATTTGCCAATATTTTTATTACTAGTATTCAGGAATAATATGTTTTGTGTAATAACCTGGTATTTTTCAGCCTTGTTAAATTCCCTTGTTATTTCTGGTTGTTTATTTGTTTAGTTAGTTATTTAGTTAAGATTTTCTAAAGGCACAGTCATATTATCTGTGAATAAAACAGATTCTTTATTCTTTTCATTTATTTTGATGTCCTGTTGCATCAGCTAGGATGATCATATGACCATAACAATATTACATTCCACCTATATTATGCCATCTTTAGTGCTCCATGTAACATACAAAATATCTTCTTAAGGTTTTGAATTGCTAATCTCTAATCTTAGTTTACATATTTCCTCATTGTTTACTGTTTTACTTCCTACTGTGATGACAATCTATATCATTAAGGGAGATTTGAACTGTCAAATATTATAGTAGTTCTTACTTCAAACCCTCTACACTTGGGCCAGCAAGGACACATATTCTTCTCTGGGCATGGGAAAGAGGAGGGAAAAGATCAGAAGAGATATGCAGGTATCCTTAAACAGATTCTTTATCCTCTGCTGTGTAGGAAAATCCATTTTATCCACTCCCAAGTAAAACATGTAAATTAACAAGAAGAAAGACATTGCAAATCATGTGCTGATAGTAAGTTAATAGGTAAATATTAAAATAGTAGGACATATTAAAACTTGAAAAGTAGAAAACTTAAGGCTTTATTTCATTTCCTTGAGTTATTTATTTACACCTTAATAGGAGAGAACCATATTAAAAAAAAGAAATCAAGCAGTGAAATTTCCCCACTATAATTACAGTGTTTTTGACACAATTGTTCCCTCAACTTTAACATACATATATATATACTCACCAGTGTACACTGGCTAAAAATTATGTATAATTATGAAATTATTTTTCCCAGAAACTGAGGTGTTACTCAGCAAGTTGGAGAATTTACTTATCATTTTCAAATATAATAATTTATGATAAGAATTTACTTATCATTTTCAAATATAACCGTACCTGGTTCTGTGAGTTAGGTCCACATGCTACTATTCACTGTTGCCTATGCTAATGTTATTTAGCACTTCTTCAGGCAATAATAGTTCCAGGATAATTATGCAGACAAAGTATTTCTTTGTTATGGGGTTTTCTATACTTTAGAATTCTCCCATTTAACTGTCTTCTGTCTTATCTTCAATACTGCCTTTTATTGAGAAGCTCTCATCAATTTCAAGTTGGAACTGAGTAACAATTAACTAAAATTGGAAATAAAGCTCAGAGTGGCAAGTGTCTGGTTTTCAAGAAATGAATACTTTTAAGGGAACTTCAGGAAACATATATTTTTCTTAAAGACACCTGAATGAAATTATTTAGGATTAAAAACATTATAAATACAGTTGTATATAAACAAATATATTTTCGTCTTTATAAAGAAATCTAAGACCTTTGGCATAATTATTATATTCTTATGACACCCATAGCATCTTTTTTATGATTAGCAATATTTGTGAACTGTTTTATGGAAACAAGGGAGATTGGGAAAATAGAGATAAATCTAAATGAACAAGTGGTAAACACAGAAGAAGAAATATAAAGGTCAAAATTACCATTTCTAGCTATATTAAGATCTTTTATTCTTTTACTCAATTTGTTTAAATACTTTCATGTTAAAAAGTCAGACTGGTACATATTAAAATTTTATAGTGCAGTTTGTCTTCCACAAGCATGACCAACAAATTACCTAAGCCACAGACAGCACCTCGAGTTGACAATGTGAAATTAAATTTTGTATATGAATTATGACACACTACATCTTTGATATTCTAGACTAAAATTTCAAGGAGGAACCTCATGTACCCAGAATGGTAGACAGCTTATTGGCCCCTAAAAGATGTCCACATCCTAATCCCTGGAATCTGTGAATATGTTACCTTGCATGGCAAAAGAAGATTAAGGTAGCAGTTGGAATTAAGGGTGCTAATCAACTGACCTTAACATGGAGAGATTATCACAGTGGGTCCAATGTGATTACAAGGGTCTTCAGTGTGAAACAGGGAGGCAGAAGTTTCCGTGTTTGAGTGATGCTTTGTCAGAAAGACTTCACCAGATTTTGCTGACTTTGAAAAGGGATCAGGAACCAAAGGAATGTGGGCACCCTCTAAAACCTGGAAAAGAAAAGGAACTGGATTCTCCCCTAGATCTTCCAGAAAGGAATGCAGTCCTGCTGACACTTTGATTTTAGTTCAGTGAGACAGACCCATGTAAGATTTCTGACCTACAGAATAATAAAGATATTAAATTTGTGTAGCTAAGTTTTTGATAACTTGTTACAAACAGGAGTAGGAAACTAATACATTCACCAAAAACAGATGTTAAAGAAGAGATAATGTGTAAGCCAAATTTATATTTTAAATGCACTTTGTAGAAATTAATATATAATAATTATAAAAATTAAACCTAGTTATCAAGCTGTTTTCAAATGTATTTTTATATCTAATGTTTTAAGACTCTCACTTCCTCTATCAGACCTTTTCTAAAAAGTTCAAGATAAATCTAGTGTTTCACATTTTCTAGGTTTACCTGAACTTTTAAAAAATTTCAAAATTTAAATATGTAAGGTAAAATATATGACATACACATAGTCAAATATGCAGTTAACTCCCAAAGTAGCCACTTTAGTTATGACATGACTGCTGTCTCACAGCCTTTAGTTTCTGTTGTGCACTTGACATCTCATTGAACAGTCTGTTACCACTACAAATGCTACAAGCCTTAACACAAATTTATAAATTCTCCAGCTTCCCACTTCTGTACATGCTTATCCTGCTTTTGATTAATATCACTTTTGTCTCCATTATCTACATAAAACATTGTGTTGGTATTTTTTTTTATTCTGACCACATAACCAGTCACTATGTTTTGTCAAATCTTCTTTTACTTCTAGTCTCACTGCCATTATCTTAATTCTAAGATCTTTCATTTCATACCTTCTTGACTACTTAACCTGAGATTTAGTGTCCTTGTTTGTAAAATACAAAGGAGTGAGAAACAGGAGTATTAAAGTTCGTTACACATACAATCTAATTTAATGAACATGATATTCTTGTGATGTATTCTTTCTAAAACATTCTATGAAATATAACAAGCATGCAATAAACTGAGTTAAATGTATTAATTTCAGTATACAGCTCAATGAATATTTACACATGCACACTGAAATATGTACATGTGGATACATATTTACCCAGGAAAGTTCCTTAGTGCCTTTTCCTAGCCAATCCTGGCCCCTAGGACCCAAACAAAACCTTATTCTGACTTCAAACACCATTGAATCATTTTACCTGCGCAGGCATACCTTGGAGATGTTGCCAATTTGGTTCCAAACCATTGCAGTAAAGCAAATATCAAAAATAAAGCGAGTTACTTGAATATTTTGGTTTCCCAGTGCATATGAAATTTATGTTTAGAAATTAAGCCCTTGTTGGTCGCATTGTTTGTAAATATTTTCTCTCATTCCGTGGGTTGTCTTTTTGTTTTGCTTACAGTTTCCTTTTTTGTGCAAAAGCTTTTAAGTTTAATTAGGTCCCATTTGTTTATTTTTGCTTTTGTTTCTGTTACTCTAGGAGACATATCCCAAAAAATGTTGCTGTGATTTATGTCAAAGAGTGTTCTGCCTATGTTTTCCTCTAGGAGTTTTACAGTACCTGTCTTCCATTTAGGTCTTTAATCCATTTTGAGTTTATTTTTGTGTATGGTGTTAGAGAATGTTATTTTATTCTTTTACATGTAGTTGTCCAGTTTTCCTAGCACCACTTATTGAAGAGACTGTCTTTTCTCCATTGTATATTCTTGCCGCCTTTGTCATAGATTAATTGACCATAAGTGTGTGGGTTTATTTCTGGGCTTTCTATCCAAAATATCCAAACAGTTTATACAGCCCAATATCAAACAAACAACCCAACAAAAAATGGGCAGAAGACCTAAATATACCTTTCCCAAAGAAGACATACAGATGGCCAACAGGCATATGAAAAGATGCTCAACATTGCTAATTATTAGGGAAATGAGAGTCAAAACTATAATGAGGTATCACCTCACACCGATGAGAATGACTATCATCAAAAAGGCTACAAATATAACAAATACTGGAGGGGGCTGTGGAAAAAGTGAACCCTCCTACACTGTTGGTGGGAATGTAAATTGGTACAGCCACTATGGAGAATAGTATGGAGATTACTTAAAAAACTAAAAATAGAGTTACCGTATGATCCAGCAATCCCAATCCTGGGCATATATCTGGAAAAGATGAAAACTCTAACTCAAAAAGATACATGCACCTCAATGTTCATAGCAGCACTATTTACAGTAGCCAAGACATGAAAGCAACCAAAATGTCCATCGACAGATGAATGGATAAAGAAGATGTGGTATATATATATATATATATATATATATATATATATATATATACACACACACACATACACATACATACTCAGCCATAAAAATGAATGAAATAATGCCATTTGCAGCAACATGGGTGGACCTAGAGATTATCGTACTAAGTGAAGTAAGTCAAACAGTGAAAGACAAAAATCATATAATATTACTTATATGTGGGATCTAAAAAAATGATACAAGTGAATGTATTTACAAAATAGAAATAGACTTACAGACATAGAAAACAAACTTATGGTTACCAAAGGGGAAAGGTTGGAGGAAAGGATAAAATAGGAGGTTGGGATTAACAGATACAAACTACTATATATAAAATAGATAAACAACAAGGATCTACTATATAGCACAGGGAACTATATTCAATATCTTGTAATAACCTATAATGTAAAAGAATCTGAAAAACTGAATCACTTTGCCCTACACCTGAAACTAACACAAAACTGTAAACCAACTATACTTCAATTAAAAAAGAAATTTTAAATACTAAAAAAGAATTAGTTTTAAAAGATGCATATATCTGAATAATGAAGGTTTTGTAAAGTTTTCTTATCAATTATGTTAATAATTATGATGATGTAATGTAAATGGAACATTCATTATAACTAAAAATACAGTTATGATTATTTTACTTTGCATATTCCTCCACATAATTGTGACTGCAGGTTGCGTTATTTGTGCTGAACATTTCATTGTGGTTGGTACGTGTTTAGAGTAATCCCACTGCTAAAAAAAGGGAAATAATTATTTATCAATTTGACCTCGGAGGGAGTTTGAGGATAAAATATGTAAAATCTATGAAGCACTCTGAGATCTTTGAAGTAGGAGTTGCACTATAATGTAATATCATAGAAATCTAAGAGATTATGAAAGAGCAATGTATTAAAGATAGTTTATCCTTCAACAGACTAATCTCTGACAGAGCCCCAGGCAACTACTAGGATGTTAGCACCACTGTCAGTTAGACTTCTGAAGAGATACAGTAAGAGCTATACAAATACTTACATATTGCTTTTTATTTTTTATGACTCATACTGATAGAAAGAGAAAAAAATGGTGCAAATAAATCAAGAATTAATATGCTGTTTTCCGTAGTCTTTTAAAATGCTTGGCCCTTTTAACCATTCCACAAAGTAGAAAAATTGGAACTAGTCATTTTAAAATGGAAAGTTATATTCTTGTTTAAGTTTATAGAATATGTCCTGAACTATATTTTACACATGAATGCTTCTATAAACAGTATATATTTTTATTCCAAAAAAAAGCCCCAATATAAAACTCCAATGTAAGTGTACCACAGAAGTTATTTTCATCTTTGAAAGTATGTTATAAAATTCCATATTAGTGTATCAGATTGGCATTGAAACAAATGCTTGTAGTTTGGGGACTTTATTTTTATTGTATGTGTAGTTTTAATTAACTTTAGAATTTATAGTATATAATAAAAGACAATAGATTTAGAGATAAGGGAGCATTTTTCAATATATATTTTGTCTAAAATTTACTATAAGCACCTTTGAGATTAAAGGACATATATGCTGAAATGTCCACTATTCTCTGCCAGCACCAGTAGTCTTGGGCTTGAATAGATAAACACACTCCTGCAACACAATAAAGCAAGTTTATTTAGCTTTAATAAAACATAGAAGGCAGCCAATAGCATATACACAACAGAATAGTGAACTTCGTACTCTCACTTGGCACCCAGATCAAGATAGATGCAACCAAGTGGATAAGAAACTCCTCTGTTTAGGGAATTATCACCTCTGGCATCCCTTTAGATCTTTTACTTTGGTGGTCACATGACCCCCTCACAATGACATCACTAGACCCTACCCTTTAGTTTAGCAACATCCCATCAATTTATGACTACTCATCAATTTTAGGTTATAAATCATCAATTTCAAAACCAGATGGCTACACAACAACCTCAGTAGTATTGTCACTTAATTTGTATCTGATATATTCCTATCCATGAGTAAGGAACATTAAGGAGAATCAGATTCTCAGGCATTCTTGGTGTTAGAGGAAAGACGGAAGGACAGCTGTTTAACCATTTCTTTTGAGATCTTTCTGAGTCAAGCTTATGCCCTTGACTTAATTAGCCAAATACCTAAAGGCAATGTCTTTCTGCCAAGGGCTCCCATAGATGTTGTTTCTAATTTTCGTTTGGGATGTTAGATATTTTTCTCTTCTGTACAAAATCTATTCATATATATGTGTGTGTGATTTTGTACAGAAGAGAAAATAATTTGCTCTTTATAGATTAGAAAATGCTCTGAAGGCAGAAATCTTACCTTACATATCTTTCTAGTCCCACTATAACCTAGTTTAATACAAAAAAATAATAATAAAGTAGGAGACAAGGGACCTATGTTCTAGTCAAACTATTCACTAACTTTAGGACATTAAGGAAATAAGTTGGATTCTCTGTGCCTCTGACTCTTAATCTATGAAATAAGTGAAATTGACTAGATGATATCAAAACCTATTTACAAATAAAATATTCTCTATATCTCTGAGTCTAGCAAAATACCTCAGAATATAACATTAGTTGAGTGGAAGATCTATCTGCGATGCATTCTTTATAATTATATACACTTTTGTTGCTGATGGGAGAAAAGAATATATTTGGAACCAAGAGAGACAACTGTGCTGGCTGTATTCTTATTTTCTAATATTTACACTCTCTCTGTAAAGATTACACATCCTGTTCAATGCCATTGCTATGTAACTTGCAGGGCTTTCCTGTGGGAAGAGTGTACTTCCTATTCCTGTTTTCACAGTTAACAATGTGAATTTGTTTGGGGTAAGGAAATTTGAGTAGAAGTGACATACAACAGTTCTGAAAAGAACCTTTAAGAATCATTACATGTTTCAGCAGCTTACTTGAACTTTTCCATCTTCTCCAAAGCCAGCATGTTCTAATAGTGTTAATCTTACTGAAAACACACAGAACAGAAGAACTGAAAATTTGTAAGCTATGTATAATGAGAGAAAAGAAATATCTGTTTTTAAAGCCACTGAGACTACAGTTGTCATCAATTACAGGTTATCTGTCATTTTGAGATTGTTACATAAACCACCTCAAATACCATATTTCTACATAGCAACATTTCAATAATATAAATTTCTAAGGAGACTCATGTATGTATCTCATTTTGTAGAAATTCAACCACCTCCAAAATATACGTGTGCATGTATCTAGATAAAATAATGTAACTCAGCTTGCCTCAAGAACATAGAAGTAACTTTACTATTTGATATTTTACAGTCTCAGATGAAAGTAAGATGCATCAGCTGACTGTAGTTAGAATAATATTTCTTTATTTGGATTTGGTGACCATCTAAGTACCACATACTAAGTTGTTAAAATTAGGTGGTTGGGGCTTCCCTGGTGGCACAGTGGTTGAGAGTCCGCTTGCCGATGCAAGGGACACGGGTTCGTGCCCCGGTCCGGGAAGATCCCACATGCCGCAGAGCGGCTAGGCCCGTGAGCCATGGCCGCTGAGCCTGCACGTCCGGAGCCTGTGCTTCGCAACGGGAGAGGCCACAACAGTGAGAGGCCCATGTACCGCAAAAAAAAAAAAAAAAAAAAAAAAAAAAAAATTAGGTGGTTGAAATAGACAAACTCATTTGACAAGTTCTTCACTTCACAAACTCCTTACTGTCATCACCCAGAATTGTCATTTGTGTTGTTATTGTCAGTGGTTAACGATAAGAATTGATTAGTAAACATTGTAATAAAAGAATAGATGATATAGTGGATGTTTAATCAATTTCAGAATCCTTCCTGAGACTCTAAAACTTACTCAAATGCAACATAGAAAGTAACATTAAGTAAATATTAGCAATAATTTAAAAAACATTTAAAACCACCTTTTATAACTGAAGTAGTTAATTTACAATACTATATTAATTTCAGGTGTACAACATAGTGATTCAATATTTTTATAGATTATATTCCATTTAAAGTTAATAAAAATAATAGCTCTATTTCCATGTGTTATACAGTATATACTTGTTGCTTATTTATTTTATACATGGTAGTTTGTGTCTCTTAATCCCATATACCTCTGTCTCACCCCTCCCTGGCTTCCCTCCCCCAACTGGTAACCATTACTTAACCACAACTTTGTTCTCTATATATTTACATATTGGTTACTTTTTATAAGTTTCCACCTCTGCTCAAAATCAACTACTGCTTATGGAAAAATCTTTCTAAATATCTGATGGCCATTCATTCACTTATTCAACAAACATACATCTATATAGTAGTTAGATATTATGTTAGTATATAACTATAAATAGTATATCTGTAGTATACCTATATATCTACATATATAGCATAGATATATAGATAGCAGTCGTTTAGAGAATGGATTGTTGTGGGGAACAAGCAGGTCAGAAATTAGGAGATTGGTTTGGGGGCTGTTTTTTCCCAAAGAAAGGGAATACATAGATACATGCTCCTTTATTAGTGCATTTTAAAGTAGTGATTAATGTAAATATTATGTTCAGATATCTGCAACATATATGATATTAAAATCTTATTTTTTATGGGTGACAGAGAAATTAGGTACTGCTAATACTACTATTATTTGTTGATAACAATCATAATGGAAGAGAGTGGTAAAATTTTGTTGGAGATTAGTGAAAATAAAAATGGAATTTTTCCCATCCATGTTCAAGAATCCTGTCAGTTCCATCTGTAGACCTCAGGTTAAGGACTCTTTTGTCCAGGTGTAGGTTCAGTGATTCATAATTAATTTCCCTTAAATGTCTGCCAGAAGCAAATATAATTTTCCTCTGAAGTAATATAATATTATTCTTAGGCATCAAATTATATAAACAATTTTTCATGTCAAAAGTCTGAACATTGAAACAAAAGTAACCAGAGAATACTCCAACTGACAATAGCAGAATGCATTTTCTTTTCATGTGCTCATGGAACCATATGCACGAAGATAAAACATATTCTAAGCTATAAAATAAACCTAAAGCACTTAAAAGAATATATATTATACAAAGCTTGTTTTCAGGGCATAATTTAGACCATAAAACAGTAAGAGAAAAGTACATGGAAAATTGCCAAGTAATGGGAAATTAAACAATACACATCTAAGTAGCCCATGCATCAAGGGGGAAGACTTAAGGAAAAATAAAAATAGTTTAACAGAACATAAGTAAAAATATAATATCAAGTTTGTGAGATGCAGCTAAAGCAGTAATTTAAGTGAAATTTATAGTATTACAATACATGTATTAGAAAATAAGACAAATCTGAAAAAAGAAAATAAAAGCAAGCGAGGAAAGGAAATAACAGCACAGAAATCAATGAAAATGAAAACAATACAGAAAGTCAATAAAGACAAAATTTAGTTATTTAAAAACAATAATGAAATTGACCATTTCTAGCCAGACTAACCAAGAAAAATGAATAAAAGACAAAAATACCAATGTCAAGAATGGAAGAAGTTAAATCATTACTGATCTCAAAGATATTCAAAGGGTGATAGGAAATGCTGCTAACAAATCTATGCTTGTAATTTGACAGTTTAGCTGACAATGAGCCAATTCCTTGATAAGTGCAAACTACCAAAACTCGCCAAAGAAGAAGTAAATAACCTGATCAGTCCTGTACCTATTAAAGAAATTTAATTTTTAACTGAAAAATCAAAAAATTCAAAAAAGATAACCCCAGGCCCAGACAAATACACTGGCAAACTCTGCTAAATATTCAAAAAATATATAACATAAATTTTACATAATCTTCTCTACAAAATAGAGGAGGAAAGATTGCCCTAATATCAGAAGCAGATTAAGGCACTAGAAGAAGACTACAGAACAGTGACTTTCATTAATATAGAAAATCCTTAAAAAAATAGAAAAACTTTTTTATTTAAATAGTTTTTAAAAATTTCAATGTGATGCACATAGAAAGACACATATAAATATATAAATTATATATATACATATATATGTGTGTGTGTGTATATATATATATATATATATATATATATACACACACACACACATATTCTAGCTGTTTCTCTTAAGAGGGTCTGCAAATAACCAGTGACAACCTAATAGTAATGAACACATCTAGTTCTCAGATCTTTGTTTCTAAAAGTTATTCTCCAATAAAAAGAACTAGGATTCCTTGACAAAATGACTGATTCTCGTGCTAGGAAAAGGAAAGCATACGATGAGCATGGAACCTCTTGTAGTGCCATAAGGTAAAAAATTCGTCAAAAAGATAAATAAATAAAAAAGGATTGGTGTCATGTCAAAGGACAAAGGAGCCAACCTCAAAAGAGCTCCTAATGGTCAAAGCTGGAACAATTAGAGCAACAAAATAAATAATGTTTCTTATAACTCAAAGAATAAAATAAACACCCACACATCTTTGAAACCAAAATAAAATAGAGACATGGTTGAAAAAATAAAGAAATTAGAGAAAAAGGAAGTCTTTATTATAGAAGAATTCCAATAAAAATTATAGAAGGCAGGTGGTCATAGAAAATCACCATTAGTACTCCACAGTAATGAGTACTGCAGGTAAGATCCATTCATGAATATTAAATTAGCAAGTCAAACGTTAAGGAGGGAGAAGATATTTGCATACTTTCATATAATCTTTTCAAAAATATATAAATTGATGTGATCATTTTAACATATATTCATAAAATCATTAATATCTCTCCTTCTAGGGGTAGGCATTAAATACATTTTCTTTGAAAGCTGGCTGGACTTAGTGAATTGCTCTAACAGATAAATTACGGAAAGTGAAAAATAGTAACTTTAGAGAGGAGAAACCTGGAAGATATCACATTAATTTAATGATCAATGTTAACATCACTAGTGATAAGTCATGGTGACATGTACTCTCTGATGTGACATGATGAGAAGGGCACATCACGTTTGTGTTATTCTTGTACAAAAATTATAATCTAGTGTAATCATAAGAAAACATTAGGAAAACTCAAATGAGAGACATTCTACAAAATTTGACCACTGAAGTTCAAAATCATCAAAGTCAACAAAAACAAGGTAAGCCTGAGAAACTATCACAGATTAGAGGAAACTAAGGAGATATCATGATTAAGCTCAACGTGGTCTTCTAGATTGTATCCTGGGACAGAAATGGGACATCAGTGGAAAGACTTGGGAATTCTGAATGGACTGTGATAGTTTAGTTAACAGTCTTGTACCAATGTCTATTTCTTACTTTTGATAAATGAACTGTTTGTCATATGATGTTGACATTTGGAGAAGATGAGTGAGGAGTATATAGGATCTCTCTATACTGTCTTTGCAATTCTTCTATATATCTAAAATTATTTCAAAATTAAAATGTTTAAAAGACCAATAACAAAGATAACTCAAGATGCAATGAGTGAAAACTGTCTGACAAAAGACTATGGGAATGCCCATGCGTGCATGTGCATGTGCAGCCAAGGCCGCAATACTGCGGGGGGCAGAGGCACAGTGTGGGGTCCCCATGCATGTTTTTCAGCTTTGGAGGCTAAGATGGAGGTGGTGACAATTAAGAGGCCTGAGAGCCGTGTGGGTGACAGGGTCTTGGTGCTCTGGCTGGGTGTCAGACCTGAGCATCTCAAGTGGGAGAGCCAAGTTCAGGACACTGGACCATCAGAGACCACCTGGCCTCACGTAATATCAATCAGCGAGAGCTCTCCCAGAGATCTCTGTTTAAATGCTAAGACCCAGCTCCACTCAATGACCAGCAACTCAAGTGCTGGACACCACATGCCAAACAACTAGCAAGACATGAACACAAACCCCACCCATTAGCAGAGAGGCTGCCTAAAATCATAATAAGGTTACAGACTCACCAAAACATACCACTGGACATGCCACCAGAAACAAAACATCCAGCTCCATCCACCAGAACACAGGCACCAGTCCCCTCCACCAGGAAGCCTAAAAAAACCCCTGAACCAACGTTAGCCACTGGAGGAAGATGCCAAAAACAACGGGAACTACTAACCTGCAGCCTGTGAAAAGGAGACCCCAAACACAGTAAGTTAAGCAAAAGGAGAAGACAGAGAAATACTCAGCAGATGAAAGAGCAAAGTAAAAACCTACCAGACCAAACAAATGAAGAGGAAATAGGCAGTCTACCCGAAAAAGAACTCAGAGTTACGGTAGTAAAGATGATACAAAATCTTGGAAATAGAATGGAGAAAATACAAGAAACGATTAACAAGGACCTAGAAGAACTAAAGAGCAAACAAACAATGATGAGCAATACAATAAATGAAATTAAAAATTCTCTAGAAGGAATCAATAGCAGAATAACTGAGGCAGAAGAACAGATAAGTGACCTGGAAGATAAAATAGTGGAAATAATTACTAAGGAGCAGAATAAAGAAAAAAGAATGAAAAGAATTAAGGACAGTCTCAGAGACCTCTGGGACAACATTAAATGTACCAACATTCGAATTATAGGGGTCCCAGAAGAAGAAGAGGAAAAGAAAGGGACTGAGAAAATATTTGAAGAGATTATAGTTGAAAACTTCTCTAATATGGGAAAGGAAACAGTCAATCAACTCCAGGAAGCACGGAGAGTCCCATACAGGATATCCAAGGAGAAACACGTCAAGACACATATTAATCGAACTATCAAAAATTAAATACAAAGAAAAAATATTAAAAGCAGCAGGGAAAAGCAACAAATAACATACAAGGGAAGCCCCATAACGTTAACAGCTGATCTTTCAGCAGAAACTCTGCAAGCCAGAAGGGAGTGGCAGGACATATTTAAGTGATGAAAGGGAAAAACCTACAACCAAGATTACTCTGCCCAGCAAGGATCTCATTCAGATTTGACGGAGAAATTAAAACCTTTACAGACAATCAAAAGCAAAGAGAATACAGCACCACCAAACCAGCTCTACAGCAAATGCTAAAGTAACTTCTCTAGGCAGGAAACACAAGAGAAAGGAAAAAGCCCACAAAAACAAACCCAAAACATTAAGAAAATGGTAATAGGAACATTCATATCAAGGAACATACATATGTATGATAAATATGTATCATACATACACAAACAAGCTGGAATTAACTGATATTTATAGGACATTACATCCAAAAACAAAAGAATATACTTTGTTGTCAAGTGATCATGGAACATTCTCCAAGATAGATCATATCTTGCATCACAAATCAAGCCTTGCTAAATTTAAGAAAATTGAAATCGTATCAAGTATCTTTTCCGAGCACAATGCTATGAGACTAGATATCAATTACAGGAAAAAAAACTGTAAAAAGTACAAACACATGGAGGCTAAACAATACACTACTAAATAACCAAAAGATCACTGAAAAAATCAAAGAGAAAAATCAAAAAATACATAGAAAAAAATGACAATGAAAACACAACAACCCGAAACCTATGGGATGCAGCAAAAGCAGTTCTAAGTGGGAAGTTTATAGCAATACAATCCTACCTCAAGAAACAATAAAAATCTCAAAGAAACAACCTAACCTTACACCTGCAGCAATTAGAGAGAGAAGAACAAAAAAACCCCAAATTTAGCAGAAGGAAAGAAATCACAAAAATCAGATCAGAAAAAAATGAAAAAAGAAATGAAGGACACAATAGCAAAGATCAATAAAACTAAAAGCTGGTTCTTTGAGAAGATAAAGAAAACGGATAAACCATTAGCCAGACTCATCAAGAAACAAAGGGAAAAGGCACAAATCAACAGAATTAGAAATGGAAAAGGAGAAGTAACAACTGACACTGCAGAAATACAAAGGATCATGAGTGATTACTACAAGCAACTATATGTCAATAAAATGGACAGCCTGGAAGAAATGGACAAATTCTTAGGAAAGCACAACCTTCTGTGACTGAACCAGGAAGAAAGAGAAAATATAAACAGACCAATCACAAGCACTGAAATTGAAACTGTGATTAAAAATCTTCCAACAAACAAAAGCCCAGGACCAGATGGCTTCACAGGCAAATTCTATCAAACATTTAGAGAAGAGCTAACACCTATCCTTCTCAAACTCTTCCAAAATATAGCAGAGGGAGGAACACTCCCAAACTCATTCTGAGAGGCCACCATCACCCTGATACCAAAACCAGCAAAGATGTCACAAAGAAAGAAAACTAGAGGCCAATATCACTGATGAACATAGGTGCAAAAATCCTCAACAACATACTAGCAAACAGAATCCAACAGCACATTAAAAGGATCATACACCATGATTAAGTGGGGTTTATTCCAGACATGCAAGGATTCTTCAATATATGCAAATCAATCAATGTGATACACCATATTAACAAATTGAAGGATAAAAACCACATGATCATCTCAAGGGATGCAGAAAAAGATTTTGACAAAATTCTACACCGATTTATGATAAAAACCCTGCAGAAAGTAGGCATAGAGGGAAATTTCCTCAACATAATAAAGGCCATAAATGACAAACCCACAGCCAACATCGTTCGCAATGGTGAAAAAGTGAAACCATTTCCACTAAGATCAGGAACAAGACAAGGTTGCCCACTCTCGCCGCTATTATTCAACATAGTTTTGGAAGTTTTAGCCACAGCAATCAGAGAAGAAAAGGAAATAAAAGGACTCCAAATCAGAAAAGAAAAAGTGAAACTGTCACTGTTTGCAGAGGACATGGTACTATATATAGAGAATCCTAAAGTCATTACCAGAAAACTGCTAGAGCTAATCAATGAATTTGGTAAAGTACCAGGATAGAAAATTAATGCACAGAAAACTCTTGCATTCCTATACACTAATGATGAAAAATCTGAAGGAGAAATTAAGGAAACATTCCCATTTACCATTGCAACAAAAAGAATAAAATGCCTAGGAATAAACCTACCTAAGGAGACAAAAGACCTGTATGCAGAAATTATAAGACACTGATGAAAGAAATTAAAGGTGATACAAACAGATGAAGGGATGTACCATGTTCTTGGATTGGAAGAATCAACATTGTGAAAGTGACTATACTACCCAAAGCAATCTACAGATTCAGTGCAATCCCTATAAAACTACCAGTGGCATTTTTCACAGAACTAGAACAAAAAAATTTCACAATTTTTATGGAAACACAAAAGACCCTGAAGAGCCAGAGCAATCTTGAGAAAGAAAAACGGAGCTGGAGGAATCAGGTTCCTGGGCTTCAGACTATACTACAAAGCTACAGTAATCAAGACAGTATGATAGTGGCACAAACACAGAAATATAGATCAATGGAACAGGATAGAAAGCCCAGAGATAAACCCATGCTCATATGGTCACCTTATCTTTGATAAAGAGGCAGGAATATACAATGGAGAAAAGACAGGTTCTTCAATAAGTAGTGCTGGGAAAACTGGACAGCTTCATGTAAAAGAATGAAATTAGAACAGTCCCTAAAACCATACACAAAAATAAACTCAAAGTGGATTAAAGACCTAAATGTAAGGCAAGATACTATAAAACTCTTAGAGGAAAACATAGGCAGAACACTCTATGACATAAATCACAGCAAGATCCTTTTTGACCCACCTCCTAGAGAAATGGAAATTGAAACAAAAATAAACAAATGGGACCTAATGAAACTTAAAAGCCTTTGCACAGCAAAGGAAACCATAAACAAGTCCAAAAGATAACCCTCCGAATGGGGGAAAATATTTGCAAATGAAGCAACTGACAAAAGGTTAATTTCCAGAATTTACAAGTGGTTCATGAAGATCAATATCAAAAAAACAAATAACCCAATCCCAAAATGGGCAGAAGACCTAAATAGACATTTCTCCAAAGAAGATATACAGATTGCCAACAAACACAGGAAAGGATGCTCAACATCACTAATCATTAGAGAAATGCAAATCAAAACTACAATGAGGTATCACCTCACACTCATCAGAATGGCCATCATCCAAAGGTCTATAGACAATAAATGCTGGAGAGGGTGTGGAGAAAAGGGAACCCTCTTGCACTGTTGGTGGGAATGTAAATTGATACAGCCATTATGGAGAACAGTATGAAGGTTCCTTAAAAAGCTAAAAATAGAACTACCATATGAATGACCCAGCAATCCCACTACTGGGCATATACCCTGAGAAAACCAAAATTCAAATATAGTCATATACCACAATATTCATCGCAGCACTATCTATAATAGCCAGGACATGGAAACAACCTAAGTGTCCACTTAGCACTATCGTCAGATGGATGGATATAGAAGAAGTGGCACATATATACAATGGAATATTACTCAGCCATAAAAAGAAACGAAATTGAGTTATTTGTAGTGAGGTGGATGGACCTAGAATCTGTCATACAGAGTGAAGTAAGTCAGAAAGAGAAAAAGCAAATACTGTATGCTAACACATATATATGGAATCTAAAAAAAAAAATGGTTCTGAAGAACTTAGGGGCAGGACAAGAATAAAGACACAGACAAAGAGAATGGACTTGAGGACATGGGGAGGGGGAAGGGTAAGCTGGGACGAAGTGAGAGAATGGCATGGACTTATATATACTACCAAATGTAAAATAGATAGCTAGTGGGAAGCGGCTGCGTAGCACAGAGAGATCAGCTTGGTGCTTGGTGACCCCCTAGAGGGGTGGGATAGGCAGTGTGGGAGGGAGATGCAAGAGGGAAGGGATATGGGATATATGTATATGTATTGCTGATCCACTTTGTTATACAGCAGAAACTAACACAATATTGTAAAGCAATTATACTCCAATAAAGATGTAAAAACAGAAAAGACTTTCAAGAACAACAGCCAATAAGAATAGATGTATAAGTAATCTAGATAATGCAGTCATCATTATGCAGACTTTAGAATAAGTATGGTTAATATGATCAAAAGAATAAAGAACAATGTTAAAAATTTCACCAGAGGGCTGGAAACTATAAAAGAAGAATCAAATATGTATTTTAGAACTTGAAGCTACAATAACTGAAATTAAAATCACCAAAGACCATGGCATTCCTTTGCTGAGAAGGCAGTTCTCTGCTCCTATTTTACTTGTGTCTCCAGAGTATTTGAAATTGTTGATCAACTGTCCCTTTTAGCTCTTACTGCTTCTGATCAATTTTCTCCTCCAGCGTCGTTTTATTGGCTCAGTGTCTAAAATCTGTGCCTTCTAAAACTCTTCTGTTTTGTGTATTCATCTCTATATGCCCAGGATTTCCAGATTTGTGTTCTATGTCATCCTACACAATTTGTAATAAGTTGCTTTTGATGGGCATAGTATTTACCACATATTTGGGGAGTATTTACTTCTCAGAATTTGTCTTTGTCCCTCTTTTTTATCATTTCTTTTACCAAAAAGTAATTAAGCTCCTTGAGGATTTGTGTTGTTCTGAGACCCTAAAGCTTTTAATACTGTGATTTGCACATAGTATACACTCAAAACATATTGACAAATAAAACTTTTACAGGGAACCTTATTATAGTTTAGTGTCACATTATTACAGTCTAAGAACAAATGCAAATATTCTTAGTATTTATGGTAATATCAGGCTTTCAAAATTAATCTTTAGTAATCTTTTTTTATTATGATAATACCATTTAATTAGAAATGACTTATGTAGAAAATTAAAATGTCACTTTTAAAAATTCTGTATGCAAAGCAGAATTTTTTTGATTTACGGTCCTTAATTTTGAAGTTAAATAGATTATTTTTCTCTTGTTATTACATTTCACCATTTTAATTATTGAATATGTTCAGAGATGAAAATGACTATGGAATGAAATGCCTTTTTTTCATAAGCAACACTTAATGATTGTTTTGCTCTAACAGGTACTTTGGGAATGAAACACAGTTGTTCTGTGCTTACAGCCTATTTGTCTTCTGAGTTACTAGATATACTCACTAGGCATCCACTTATGCAGCAGAGGAACTAATATTCCTGATGAGGGCAATAAATAAGGCAATCTATGCTCCTAGTACAGAATGTGTATAAGCAAAATGGAAAAACTAATCTAACTAGACTGTGCGAAGATAGAATGAGATGAGTTATATGAATTCACTTTTTAAATGGGAAATCAAGACACAAATGCAAGATGATAGAAGCATAGTTAATCTCAAACTTCTGTTTAATGATTTATTGAATTTAAAATATATACACAATTTTTATTAAATATTATACGTTTATAACAAATTTTAAAATATTTCACACTAGAGAAAGCTCAAAGGAAAATAGCAGTTCAGAACTTTTAACACCTCAAAGCCAAAGAAAAAGGGTCGGGGGGAGAGTGTGAGAGAAAAAGGAAGGGGAAAGGGAGAAGATAATTCCCATATATGAGAATTTATGTGGCTGGAGTTGCAAAGCAAACAGCACATGAAGAAAAATAATTGTATTATTACTGTTACTACTATTATTATTATTATTATTATATAAAGCAAACAGAATTGAGCTCTGATGAACTTACTATATATAAAACATGTATATGAAAGTCCCAGTGAACATTGGCACTGTGTAATCCACCACATCATATTTCTCCATTGAAAGATGAGTAGCATTTTCAGAGCTATTTAAATGTTAGAAATGATGATCCAAGGTTATAGACTGGTAATACATAATTCAGGATCATGAATTCAAAAGCAATCCTTTGAGTATATCTTGAGATCTATGCTTGAGGTTATATTATAAGGTGGTTTAGGGTCATTTGCCTTTTTTAAAGAAATTGATCCACATATGTGTTGCCTATTCTTTTCGCCATGTAAATTTCCTTGTATTAACTTCCATCAGATTGTTGATCTTTATGTAAGCAGCTGCTCATCAATAACTTTTTGAACCATAGGATTACAGGAAGTATATTCAATTAAAAACATGGCAACACAATTTTAATCTCTTCCACCAATTTAACCCTAGATTCATGCTGCTTCAAAGTATTAAAAATCCCCGAAACCTTGTTTTACATTCTGACCCACCTCAAAAGTGGGAATGGAAAAATACATTCTGTAGTTTTAGTATCAAGCCTTATCCTGTCAGCCACAATATTTGTCCGTTGCTTTATAATAGACATGTCAATATCAGTTTCACTAACTTTTATTTTCTAGGGCATCTTGAAAAGTTGAGTATGAAACAATAGTAATTCAATAAGTCTGTTTTCTTTCCTCATCCAAATGTTCTAAAATTGAAAACCAAATGATTTTTCACTTTAGCAGTAGTGGTAAATTTCTGTCATTTTAAGAATATTTCTTTGGGAGTGACCTATCTTGAATATACCCATCTAAAACTGCCTAAATGTTGTATGCTACTATTGTCCCCAAACTGGTCTCTTTTTTTTCTGTGCTTTAACTTCTAGGAAATCCTTCTCCTGGGCTTTATTAGGACTTGAACTCTTTCTAGTGACCAGTAAAAGTGCTAAGTGGAGGCACAGAGACATAATGCCCTATAGGAAATGAGCCATACATTTGGAGTGAAATGTGTTTGCCTCTGAACTATGCAAATTTTAGCCATGTTAACTTAGTCAATATACTTAAATTCTAAAAAACAACTTCCTTAGATATGGTACATAGTTTACAGATAAAGAAAACATAATTATATGCCTTCTGCATAAATCACTACTTTAAGCACATAAGATACAAACAGGAAAGCATTTTAAATTGTAAAAGCCTAGAAGTACATACAGTAATATTTTAATAGGCTGCCTGATGTATATTTACATATCTAGTTTGTCTATTGAAAATACCATAAGTGGATCAAATTGGGCATTAAATGTGAAATTATAAAATAGTCAGGACCCTCTAAATATTAGTTTATGTTGAATTCACCCAAAGACAAGAAGCATATTAACTAAATTCCATTGTTTTAGGAGTACTAACCATCTTGCCATGAGCTTTATTATTAATTTGTAGTTAAAATAATGCAAGTTTGGAGAATTTCATTCGAAATGTGAAGCAAGATATAATTAACAAGGGAAATGATGTGCAAGTTAACTATTGTTTTCATATGAGAAATTTGATCTTTACGTTTATTTTAAAATAGGCAAATTATTGCGGGTTTAATTAAAATTTTACTGTGATACAACCTTGATCGTAGGTGATATATATAAAGAATGTATACTCTTTAGACTAAAATATTATGGTTTACTATGGCATTGACACTCTACCTTATTAAATTTTCTGTCTTTTGTGTGCAAAAGTAAAAGTGCATTTTCTGGCTTAAAAGAAATTCATGTGGTATTAAATATGACTTCAATACTTTCTAGTATGTGTTTTTAGAAAGATTGTAAAGAATATAGATTTTATTCAAAGATTTTATTCAAAGTAAACAAACCTTTAGAGGAATAAAGAAATGTATTAATGAATTTTATACACAGACATTGCCTCAAAATTAATTTCATATAGGGATTGAATGTTGAAAACATATAGAGAAAAAAAAGAATAAAATGAAATATGTGTAAACATCCCAGGTTAACCTAGAGTAGATGCTGATTCTAATACAGTAATGTCTCTGTAACTTCTGTCTCTACTGCCTGCTTTCAATCTACAAAAATTAAAAGCGATACCATTATTAATTCAAATGATAGTAATATAGTCTGTCAAAATATGTTAAAAACATCTAAAATTGTGAAGCAAACTTCTTTTTGAGCAAGAAAATATTAGTCAGCAACAGCAATATTTTACACGTTAGTTTTTATATAGTTGGTAAAGCAATATGAAGATATACATGTTGCTTCATTTAGAATGCTACCAATAAATTAAATTTGTCTCTGACCTCTGTCTTATCTACATTTCCAGGTTACTTAAAAATCCTTGTTAATAAGGTAAAAGTATAGAAATTAATACATATTGGCAAACTCATCACTTAAACATAATAGATGACATTTACAATTTTGTGATACAATAAATCACCTGGATATTCTTTTTCACTTTAAGCACACATTTTGAAATATAAATATATTATCATATCACCATTAACAGAAAAGATTCTTCATGGTGAAACCACTATTTAAAGGCTAAGTAGGAAATTTGTGTCTTAAAGTAATTTTTAATGCCTTTCAGACACCTATTAAAGTAGATGAAACAATGTATTATATCAAGTAATGACTGATTTCAATATTATTTTTATTTTGTTTGTGCATACATATAAACTATATTCTTCAGTCTTTTAAAAATTAGACCTGCTATCAGGTATATTATAAAAATATTTACATTTAGATCAAATCTTGATTTTAAACTTATTTGATATTGTTTCATTTTATAGAATGTTCTTTACATTATGTTTGTCTACTAAAGGCCAACTGTATTGGAGTGTAAAGATGTGAATAAAATGCACAAGTTGTATTATTGATCAGAGAAGAACTAAATGTGATAGACATACATGATGTCAGTTATCAGAGAAACCCATGCTGTGACAGGGCAGGACATTATTATTAGTTGTTACTGTGGCCTATAAAACCTACAGGGGAGCGTACGAGAATTTCCTCTTTGGAGAAGATGGGGCACATACACAATTTTCAAAAACATGACAATTGGCTTCAATATTTCTACACAATGAGTCACTGCCCCAGAACACTATTTCTCAAACTCTAGTGAGAGTCAGATCACTTGGAGGCCATGTTAAAATACAGACTTGGCCTACCCTGAGGCTTCTATTTGAGTAGTTCTGTGAGAGCCCTGAGAATTTACATTCTACCATGTTCTTTGTGCTATTGATGTGGCTGGTCCAGGCCCCACAAGTTGAGAAACACTACCTTAGAAGAAGGTCCTGTTTCTCCAAGACATCGTCATTCATGAGACCTTGTCAAGGATGAGGGAAGGTATTCTTTCCAATGGTGATTCTACTCTCTGGATCTTCAACTGATATTAGACACATAGCCTGCATTTTTACATACTAGAAATATAAAGTACTAACAATTTTTACATTTTTTAAACTTAGTATCTATGATATAGTAGACATGTGAATACTAAAGTGAATGCACTGGAACCTTTCTTTTAACCTAGTATCACCTAGTTCAACCTAGTCAGGGGTTATGTCTTAAAAGATAGATAGGAATTACCCAGGTGTCACAGTGAAGTATTTTCAACAATGGAACACTCTGTGATATAATCTAATCCATCTTTTTCATATGTGTGAAACATTGAGACAA
This sequence comes from Hyperoodon ampullatus, assembly GCF_949752795.1. Classification (NCBI taxonomy): domain Eukaryota; kingdom Metazoa; phylum Chordata; class Mammalia; order Artiodactyla; family Ziphiidae; genus Hyperoodon; species Hyperoodon ampullatus. The sequence continues at coordinate 33,875,852 of NC_136925.1, read as the reverse complement.
AAATAAGTTTTCTATTATTACCTGCTCACAAAATGATTTGACCGTAGTGACCCTAGTCTGTGCCCTGCTTTTTTTTTTTCTCTTTATGATTTTGCTCAATTCTGAATACAAATTTTGTATTTGTTTTTTGAGTTGGAGATAGATTTGTATTTCCAGACTGATTCTCATTTCACTAAAAAAAGTTTGTTCCCTTGACTCACACTGGGAAAAATAGAACCTTCAGATAAATGTCTATGTGTTGTTTTCCAATGCTAAAAAGAAATATAAATATAAACACAAACAGGGTGACTCATACCTCCTACTGTAAGAATGGTGGATCACAGGGAGGATGCAGACATGGAGGTAGTTTCTTGCTGCTCTGTGCTTGTCCACTAGAGGGGTTAGTCTGAGGGCAAGACTGGCCTGGGCTTTTGAAGAGAAAAATCTTAGTATACTGCAAGAGTAATTTTTGCCACTTCTGTCTCCTCCCATCCCCTTTAGGAGCTTGAAGGGATTTCTTGTATAGGGGAAAGGAAAGCCTAAATGTCTACTAACTAGAAAGGACTGTTTATGAGATATTTAATGGAGCCATACTTGTTCCAGCCAAATTAATTTGGATTTAAAACAATTGTTCTTAAACATTTCAATATTTAATATTTAATCACCTTGACAATGGCAGAAAAAAAAATCATTCCAGGCAGAGGGTCTAACATGTATAGCAGCATTAAAACATAAATCTGAATGTGAAAAAATCCAAGCAGTTGTTTTTCCTGGAACATAAAATTAAGATATAAGTAAAGCTGGAGTAAAGTAGAAAAAACAAATCATATAAAAACTTATGTATCATTCATTGATACACTGATAAATTTCTCTTTGTATTTAGAGTGTGTGTATGTGTGTGAGAGAGAGAGAGATCCACATAATGCAGTGGTATACAGTTATTAAGAATACTAAGTTTTGCATAAGATTAAAAAGTCACTTGTGTTAAAATAAATGAACATTTAGTTTGTAAAATTGTATATGCTATTAAGTTCTCAAATATTTATTAGGAATGCTATCATGTGTCAGATGCTTTTTCATGATACTGATGATACAGTGTTAAACAACACAATTCCTGGTCCTCATCAAGACTATATTTTATATCAAAGAGACACAAAATAAATTGGAAAAAAGAAGAAATATATCACATATTTTTAACAGAATTCATTATGTATATAATTACTAGATAAATACATCTGAAATATCTAAAGTCTTTTCATAAAATTAATTTTCAAGAGACACTGGAAGGTCATCTCATGAAGGACACCACTGTTAAAAAAAAACACTCAGAGAATAAGAGAAAAATAATGGAAACCAGGGTTGTATAGTGTAAATATTTCCAATACAATAAAGAGCTTTGTTAGGGCATATGAGATAGGAAAATAAAATTTAGCTTAAGATACTATTTTTAAAGATGATAGAACTGAAATATAATATGTAAATGAAACTCGCATACTTTTCAAAGGCTAACTTTAACTTTAGTTGAGTGAAAGAGCTAACAGTTGGATCATAAGTTTATTTTAAATGTCCCTTTGGAAGATTCTCCTCAACACCACAATCTTGTCCTATTTCTCCTCTTTTTGATGCAGTCTGTTGCTCCCTTTGCTGTTAATCAATGCCCAGAATAATAGGCTTTGCCCCTTAGAGGATTTTACTCCTCTCTGCAAGAATCTGAGAGAGTTGGGTTAAAGGCAGTGTCTCTCATCTGCCCTTTTTCAGACATTCTCAATGTTCTGTTTACTTATCCAAATAATTTTTGGGTTTTTTTCTATCCTAACATTCCTTGCTTGTTCTCTTCCACATAAACAAAAAATGATACATTACTCCAAACTATATTTCCTCTCTTTAGTAAGCACTTAATTTATCCTTGTATACTGGCTTGCTAAGTTTTCCTGCTAATGTTAAAATCATAAGAAAACAGTTTCTCATAACTAGGAAAGTAAACATGATTTACAGTTATAAACTTAAATATAAGAAGATCCTCATTTCTGAATGAAAGCAATAATGAAAGTTTTAAAACAGGTTTATGTGTAATTATACATAAAAAGAAGAAACATGTTCTCCAGATAGAAAAAAATTTTTTTAAGTGCGATCAGTGAGAATAATCAATGTCTCAGTGATAACAAAATCTTCAAATTTTCTTTCCCTCTACACAGTCTGAAACAAAACAATTAAAAAAAAGAAGTTAGGCTCTGGATGTTGCACATCAATAAAATGAAAATGTAGAGCATTTCTGATATAAAGTTTTGGTTTTAACTAAAATAAACTTGTAATACATTTACTCATTTCATAAAACATTAAATTATACAATGTAAAAAGTATAAAGTATAAAAGACACACGTATCTATATTGCCTGTGAGACTCTAAATTGGTTGAAATTTCTAAAAAAGTAAATTAACATGGAAATACCATTTGACTGCATAACCTATATCTTGTCAGATGACTTCTAGAAAAATTAGAAATGCTGACACTATCTAAAATATGCATAATCATTATTGTCTTGAATAAAAACATTATAAATGATAGTTAACATTTCTTGACTGCTTTGTATACAGCAGGAACTGGGCTAAGTGTTTTATATATGTCACGGGAATCAGAGATTTTAGGTTCAGATTTCAAGTGTGCAACTTATTAGCCATATTGACCCAAGGCAATAACGTAATCCTTATGAAATTCATGATCTTCATCTCCAAAGTGTGATTATAATAACAAATAGCAAGAAGTGTGGTTGTGTAAATGAAATGAAACAATACATATGGAAACACCTAGCAAAAAAAGTTATTTCTCTTCATTAACATTTCTGATCTGTAAGAATAGGTTGAAGCCTGGTTAATTTTTAAAAACCTATAGTTTTGATATGCATATTTAAATTTTGCTGCCACTTAAAATATAAAACCAAAACATATTTCAAAAGAAGCCAATAGCTAGGGGTTACTTGATGGGAAATTATATAAGCAAGGATGTTAGTTCATAAATATGCTACACATAATTGAGTCAATACTGAATGTCCAAAGGGAAGAAAAAAAAAAAAAAACTAAAGAAAGCCAAGTCTCGAAAAATGTCCCCTATGATTAGAAATGTTCAAGCCATGCATAAAACACTTCAAAAAGCAAAAGGATGCTGACTGTTTTTAGGAGTCTTTTGTTCTTTTTTCTTGAATCTCAGAAGATTAACAACTTGAAAGGTGAAATTTCATAATACAGGGAAATGTAACTGAAACAATAGGCAGGAAAACATATAGATAAATGACAAGATGATTTAGACCAAACGTAAGTCTCTCTCTTGAATAAATTAAGTGAGTTAAGAACAGAGAGTTCAAGCCTGAAACTCTAACAGAGAAAATAAACGGTGAAACACTCTTTTAACTCATTATATGACCTAATTACTGCTTACAAATAAGAACTATACAAGGAAGTAAACTTAATGTCTATAACAGGTATTATTTATTTCAGTTTTTAGCATAAAAATTATCCCAAAGTAAGTGGCATAAAACAACAATAATTTCATTGTGTGGGGCAGGCATTCTGATAGGACACATCTGGATAGTTATCTCTATTTCCTATGTCTATTTGCACTCCTCTGGTAGCAGTATATGGTGACCCAGCTTAGAAACATCTGGCCCATCTGGAAAGCATCAGCTATTTCTATGAAGCATTCTCTTAAAATACCTGCAGGTGATGAGTGCAACAGAAGGCAAGAATTATCTTGATACTCATTTGCATCTCATCTAGGCTGAGCTGACTTATAGATCAGGATCAGCTAGGAATGTTTACCTACCTGTGACCTCTCTGTGTAACTTGAGCTTCCTCACAGCACGGTGACCACTAAATGTTTGAACTTTTAATATAGTGGCTGAGGACTCCAAGAACAAAGCAAAGGCTGAAAGTTTAAGTAACTAGTATATAGAACTCACCTCTTATTGGGAGGAGAGTAAAAGATGTAGTCCTATTTTACAGTCACGGTATTACTCATGCTTCATGCCATATCCCCTCGGTCTACCTCTGATTTCAGCTTGATGTGCAATGGACTAGTCCTTTACATGCTGCAAGCAGTCTGTCTGTCAAGTTCTCACTGCGTGCCTCACCTGCTCTTTTGCTCCCTGCTTTTCTCTCCCTCCACCTCTTTTTTCATGGTCTGGGTACAGATTTTAGATATATATATTCTATTTCACAAATCAATGGGAAATTGTTCTTTTGCAAATAATAATGAATTAAACATGTTCATATCAGGAAAAGTAAAACTAAGAAAATAAATAAATAGATAATTCTCATAACTGATTGAGCAAGTCCTCAGCAAGACGGGGCCACAGTTAACACACTGTGGTGACCAACCAGCTTAGTGATTCCATCTGTATTTGTTTTTGGCTTTCTCTTTCTCACGTTCTTTGCTCTCTCATGTTTTTGAACTCTTCCCAAATAAACTACCTGCAGACAAGTTTTGGTCTTGGTTATGTTTTTGGACAAGGGGTAAAACCAAAATAGAAATCAGTCTCATTTATGAATGAATCTAGAAGTAAATATACTAAAATAAAACAAAGCAAAAATAAGAAACCATATTAAATAGTACGTTGTGCAAAAGTGGCTTACTTTATGAATGCAAAAGACTTTTATGTTTTATTGAGGTATAACTGACATACTATATATATAGATGTAAAGCATACAATTTGATATATTCACCATAATTAAGATAATTAACATAGCCGTCATCCCCAGAATTCCTTTGTGCTCTATTTTAATCTACTCCTTTATCTATAGTATCAGTGAAATATAAAACTAGAAAGGCATCTAGCAACTGACAAAATCTGACAGTAGTAAATATGAATGAAGATTAAAGGGATTAGAGTATAACATAAGAATGTAAACTGGTACATCTACCTTGGAAAATAACCTTTCATTATTTTTAATATGAAACATGAACAGAATTTATGACTTAGAGATCCCCTTTTAGATTTATATCCTAGATCAACATATACATATATATATGCTATATGCTCACGATAGCGTAGTTATGGCCGCAAAGCTCTCCTTCGAAAAGAGAAAAGATAAAAACAAAATAATATTACAGAGAAGTGAAAATAAACCATAGCACCAAACAAGTAATAGTAGAGCATTGCTAATGGAGGGGCCACCTGACTTGATGAGTTTCCTAATGTCATATCACTTGCGAAGAGTCTACACCAAATAAAATTTCACATGAATATAATCAGTTCTTTAAACCTGCCCTTTTTTTTTTTGGAAATACAAGAGGTGAAGATCAGTTTAATAACATCTCAAGGACACAGTCAGACAAATCCAGACTATGTGACATTCTACAAGACAACAGCCCTTGTCTCTTAAAGTAAATACCATGAGGAAAATGTAAGAGGGTGATCTGTTTCAATATTAAAGGAGGCTAAAGAGTTGTCAGTAGACATTGTGTGCACACTGAAAAAAGCTGAAGAAGGCATTTTTGAGACAATTATGAAATTTCAATATGGATTGAATGTTAACTGTTCTAGGGAATTTCAAGTTTTGTGTGGTTTTTTTTTTTTTTTTTTTGCTCAATGGTATTGTTCATTTAGAAAATACTTCTAATTTCTGTAGATGCATGCTGAATTGTTGCTTTATGTGCATACAGCAAATGTGGTAATAAGTTAAAAACTGAATCTAGCTGATGTACATGTACATGTTCAATGAAATTTTATTAATTTAAATGTTTAAAAATAAATTTTATAATTATTAATAATTCCAAATTTATTTTAAAATGTTGAAAACAAATATTCCTCTCTCGCTTCTCTAGGTCTCTGTCATTCTTCACATTGCTGTCAGAGTTATCTTACTCACACACAGGTCTGATTAAGCTATTTATTCCTCAAGGCTTAATTTAAATAGCACGCCTTCTGAGAAGCTTCATTTAACTTCCCAGGAATAATCCATTGTTTTTTTTGGTTTGTTTTGGTTTTGGTGACCCCCTATATATTTTGCCATAATAATTACAAAATTGATATTCTATCATAGTCTAGTTTTTTATTCAATTATTTATTACACTTTTTAAACTCTAATGTCTTTTTGTATGCAACTGAACTTCTGAGATTTAGTCTGCTATCATACCTTATATATTAAATCTAATAAGCACATTGTAATATGTACATCTGAATATTTATTCTTAAACATTTTAGTATGCTATTATTTAAGCATTGAATTGAATTTTAAAAACCACTTAATTAAAAATCATTATAAATAGCTATTGTGTCAAATAAGTAACATTGATTTCATAATATATATTGAAGAATAAAACTTTCCCAAGGGTCTAATACAGTGCTCTAAAAATTAGAGATATCTACATCAAATTTACTATTATACATTATGATACAAACTAATACATACATTTTGACAAAACTATGGTGATTGTTACTCAAAGAAGTTTACCATTTTTTAATTTTAAAACTCCTTTTAACTAATATAGAAATTTTATGCTAAGCACCAATTTCTTGAAATAAATTTTTGGCAGTGTTTTTCCTTCTGAGTTGTTTTTAAAATAATGTATAATAGATATGAGATAAAATCCCTCAATAATAGAAGAAATTCTGACCATCTAAACTACTCTGATATGTTCCACTCTAACATGTGAGTCATTGATTCCATTTCTGTTGGCTTCTTAGATTGTTATTGTTACTGACATTTTAATATCATCCTTAGTTGAGAGAAAATTTAGGTAATGGAAGGTTTTGTATTTAATTAGCTCTCATAGATTTTATAGTTTGGATGACAAATCAATTTCTTTAATATACAAAACTAAATGAAAAACAAACACTATGCCATTTAGTCTATTGATTTCTCCCTAGTTTTTGCTGTTTCGCTTTTAGTTATTTATTTTTTTATATTTTTCTTTTCATGCTTGGATTGAAGCCTAAGCTTCCAGCCACAGTTGCTACCATTCAAGCTAGTCTTAAAAGTGAAGTAAAATATGCTTCTCTCGCTGACCTTCCTGCCCTTAGCTTAGAATTAGACAACTTATTCTCTTATACCAATGGCAGAACTACTCCCTTCATGAAAAGCTGCTACATCCATATGTATTAGACAAGGCATGAAGCACTGGCTGCTATGTACTGCTTTTCAAGCACATAGAGCTTACTCACTGCTTATACCTTAGCTCAGGAGACAAACAAAAGGCTTATGAAGGCTCCTATTTGTTCTGAGGTCTTAGTTTATTCTGCCAAGTAGAACTACAAAAGGCTTTGTATTTCTGTATCTTTTTTGATGATGAGTCCACAAAGGAAATAATTTATATGGCTTCCCTCCTGATACTTGCTTAAAAGAAATACACTTAAAAGTAATAGATATAATTAAATTACAATGCACCTGTAAACTCTAGCCTTTATTTTATAGACTGATGGTCAGAATTCCATGTTTGTGCAACATAAATAAGTATTACTTTTTAAATTGAGGCTGAAACAAATGAGAAGGCATCCATCATTTTTCTGTTGCCAAATTGCATTATTCCACTGCTGAGGAATAGCAATACAGCTATTCTGAAACATTCGCATGGCGCCAACCTCACTAATGATAGTACAACTACAACTATTTCTGTAAATCCTTTACAGTTTACAGTATATGCATTAGATCCAGTGATATGTATACATATTTAATTTTATATTTGCTAAAACTGGGACTGAGAGACCTCTTAAGTCAAGTAGTTTCTTAACATTAAAAAACACATTACTGGATAGATCACTCTTTTATATTTCAGATGTCATTTTCTAGAGACAATATATCATAGTGGTTAATGACTTGGATTTTGAAGTGAGGTTGTCTGGTTCTTTGTTTCACAAATTCTGTCAGTTAGTAGCTGTGTAATTTTTGATGGTTTCCTTAACTTTCTATACCTCAGTTTCCTCATATTCATGTTTGGAAGACAAATTGAGCTCAGCAGAGTGGATGGAACATAACATGACTCAAAGTAAACAGTAGTTGTGTGTGTGTGTGTGTGTGTGTGTGTGTGTTTACTTTTTTTTGATTTGGTTTGTCTTTTTTTTTTTTTTTTTCCCGGCGGTACGCGGACCTCTCACTGTTGTGGCCTCTCCCATTGCGGAGCACAGGCTCTGGATGCGCAGTCTCAGCGGCCATGGCTCACGGGCCCAGCCGCTCTGCGGCATGTGGGATCCTCCCAGACCTGGGCACGAACCCGTGTCCCCTGCATCGGCAGGCGGACTCTCAACCACTGTGCCATCAGGGAAACCCTGGTTTGTCTTTTTTTAATGTAATTTTCTTTTTACCAATGGTTGTCACTTTACCACTATCTGTCTCCAGTTGCGAGTGTTGCACCACAGGGGCCCCTGAGCAGTTCTGAACATCACTCTGTAGTCTTCAGAGCAGGCAGGCATTTGAGTGGGTACAGCATGGTGGTGTGTGATCGAGTCAGTATGAGAGAAGTGAAGAAAGCATATTTCTTCCCTTTGTCAACAGTCCAGGTGGAGTAGGACTGGTACCTGCCGTGTATTAAATTTGCATTATGTAGCCAAACTACCTCCCACAAGTGGTCCTTTAGTTTAAATTTCAATATTCCCAAAACAACAAAGTAAAGGATGGAAATTAGAAAATGTTCTTTCTTGTAGGTGTATATATGCCTTCTATTTCTCTAACTAGTTGTATGTGTATCCATAAATATAAAAGTGTATTTCTCTCTTTCTCTGTATGTGTCAAAGGATATGTACAAGTATAAGTATAGGTGAGAAAGCCAAGTTATCTCAAAACTGGTAGAATTAAACTCTACCAACAACAGGAAGGATTAAAGTAATCATTTATTTTGCTCATAATTTTGTGGGTCAGGGAGTCAGGAAGGACTGAGCTTGGCACTTCTGACTTGGAGTTCCTCTTGTGTTTGTAGCCACGTGTCAGCTAGGGCTTTAGTCTTCTGAAGGCTCCACCGAGCTGAATGACCAAGATGGCTCCCTTGCATGACCAGCAAGCTATATATTTATAAGCTGAGGGCTCAGCTGGAGCTGTTGACCAGTGCATCTATTTGCTGCCTCCCAGGCATGGTGGTGTCAGGCTTCTTACAAGCAGATCTGGGACCCAAGCAGGCAAACAAAGTAGAAACTGTATTGTCTTTTATGACCTAGCCTTAGAAGTCACCCAGTATCAATTCCCTCATAAATTATAGGTTACAAGTATGTCACAAGTGCACCTAGATTCAAGGTAAGTAAATACAGTCCCTACCTCTTGACAGGAATGTGACAGGTCAAATTGTGAAAGAACATGTGGGATTGGGAATTTGTGGCCATTTTGGGGGGGCGGGAATACCATTTGTGACAATATAGGATATTCTTTTAATCTTGATACATTTTAGTACTCTTAAAGCTTTTGTTTCCTGTAAGGATATTTTTAATTCTCCCTGAGACATTAACACATTTAAAATGTATAAGACATAGGTGATTCTTAATGTATGTGTAGCTGTTTTTATGATTATAAAAAGTAATTATGTTGACAAGCAATTGATTTGAAAATGAAAGAAGCTTATGAAAGATTAACGTCATTAATGAGCATGATGGCTCTTAAAAATGTGATAATGAAATGAAATATAGAAGTCACTTTGGCATAACTTCTTTGGCATAACTTTTTCTGGGCTTCATATTTTTTCTCATAACCAAACAACAAAGGAGTCTTTCTTGAAATCTTTACTCACCCACATTGCAGTTAATTACTTTAAATTAAAGATTAGTCATGAGCTGTGTAAATGTTATTAGAAGCTAATAATATTATGAACCACATAGTCACGGCAAGAGATACTTAGGATATTAAAGAAATTAATGTGGCCTATTCTCAATGAACTAATGGAGATTGAAAGGATTTGACGATAAATACGTACTTGAAAACTTTACAAGATGGAAAGAGAGCTTTGATGTACAAAATTAGACTTATGGGTCAAAATGTTACTGTATGATACAGAGCTTTTGAAATCGACAATTAAACAACTAAAATTTCCTAGATGACACAGGTGCATTTCCTACCTGATGCAAGTTTATCTAGCTATGTACTTTACATGAGAATCATGATAAAGTAATATGCTTTAACTGTCTAAAGGCATGCTTTAATTCAAGCGGCTTAATGATTTCATTGTTTTTCTAAACCAAAATAAAAACACGAAGCTCCAAGTGACCAGGCTAGCACTATGGAAGAATTACAACTTTATCTTACATTATATGGAAAAACACAACAACAACAAAAGGGTATGCTTGCCTTTTATGATGGTTGAAACCCACAAGTGAGAAGAAGCTGACTGTAGATACCGAAGTGTAGAGCTGGGTAGTGTTAAAAGCTGAGAGCAGATGCCAGCGGTTTAAAATATAAATTCCAAAGACTGGAGAGACCCTTTATTCTGAGAAAATTTAATAGCTGCGAGAGCCTTTAAAGCTCAGAATCAGCAGCAAATGTGTAATAATAAGTTATGTAATACCTTTATTCCAACTGGTAGGTGCATATAAGCAAAAGCTATGGTCATAAAAAGAGAATGGACTGAGATTTATTATAGGTAATAGAAAGGATTAAAAAGAATACAAACGCAAGCAATAAAAGAGATGAGTTGAAAGTGAGAGCTGTGGTTAATAGTGCAGTCTCAACTCCAAATGAGACTTGTTTCTTTTAGTGCTTACTTGAACATCTTTCATCAGTTGTTTAAAAAAAGATTTAAGCAACTTGGGAGACATTACCTAAAGAATGAGTGCTGTATTTATGTATTGAAAAGCACAATTAAGTACACTAACTCTTATTTAAGTAAATTAGATATCTCTAGTTTCTACTTCTACCCATGCTGGATATACATCATTTTATTTGTTTCAGTTACTTGTATCACCTTTCAACTGATGGCAAGCTACAAGAATGAAAGAGAAAAATTAAAAGAATTTATCTGTAACTTTTGCCAATACCGTATGTTAGGGATTTGGGAAATCTTCCCTATTCTATTTCTACATGCATAGCTAGTTGGGTTATTTTTACGGAATTTACCACACAGTAATAATAAATAAATGTTTGTCACATTCATAGTACAGATATTTTTCAATAACAATCTCTAGAGCCAGAAAAGAAAAAAGGATAAAACAATAGTTTCATGAACTAGTAATTCTTATATCATAACCGGCATGTGACAAAGCACAGATTAGGTGCTCAATCAGTGCTGAATGCAATTACAAGTTTATCGGGATATATACAAAATGTCCCCTACATCTCATCAATCTGTGGTTCCTGTAGGAGTTGCCTTAATAGTCTGTCCCTAAATCCAATAGACTTATAGACTTCCTAACAATTTAAAAACCTTGATCCTTTCCCTTCCTTGAATTGTGGCTCTTTAGAAATGAGGATGAGGCAGAACAATGGATTAAAGTACTTACATTTGCCTTCTGCAGTTTTGCAGATCTTCTCACACTCTTTGGTGTTCTTTGCTTTAAATCTGCAGATTCCCTGGCCTTGTAAAGAAGTGGGCTGGCCCACTCCTGATCTTTTAGTCTTGCAGTTTAACCATGTTGTCAGCCTCCCAGGGTCCAGGTGCAGACACTTGAAAATAAACAAAAAATGCCTTACCTTTTTACTGTCCAGTAATTTTAGATGGTTGTGTCTGCAGAGTAGCTCAAGAAATTAGAAGTTGTTTTCTTCCTTTTTTTTTTTGTTTTTTACATTATTTTACTACCACACTCTCTCCTCTTTCTTAGGACATATAGGCTAGTGGAACTCCATCTTTTTTCTACAGCTTTGCATCTGAGGAATGTGACATATCCCTATCCTTATCACTGAATCACTATTTAATGATTTTTGTGGCAGTGTTTGAGTTTCTGTGTGTGTTGGGTGGGGGTGATTGGACTGGGAGAAATTGATGGGTAAGAGGAAAATGACCTATAAAATGTATCTGTATCTCCAGAGTGTCTACAAAAAATTGATCAGTCAATGTAAGAAAGAAATGGAAATTTTTATTTGTGTAAAATTGAGGATTATAAACTGGGAACAGCCTCTGAGAGACATCTGAGAACAGTTCCACTCACTAGAGGTTAAAGTACAGTTATATGGGTTTTTTGAGACAGAGGGCTGTGCATTAAATGATGTATTATTGACAGTTTGCGCAATCCAGGTCTGTAAGTACAAAGTGGTGGGTCATCGTGACCCTTACGAGGTCAAGAAGGAATATTGTCTTTTAAGGAGTTGTCTTGATGGTGATAGGAGAATGTTGCTCTTTATGGCTGAGCAGGTATTGCTGCCAGTGGGGAGGACTGGTCGTCGATGCATAATGCAGATACATAATGCACAATAGAGGGGAGAGAAGAGGTCAAAGGGCAGAGAAGAAATTTTTTATGTTTAAATTTTCCTTGTCTTGCCATAAAATATGCATTTTATTTCACAAAGGTGTGTGCATTGTTTGAAAAATTCATCTCGCCATTGCCACCACTACCACTGTAATTTTGATAAAATTCCTTGGCTTAGAGTCACTGATAGGCAATGGTAGAAGCATAAGGAAAGAGTTCTGAACTTCAAAGAAGGAGAGTTTGTGCTCAATCTCATACTGTGTCCACCACAACCTCATTAGGCCAGCTTCCTACATGACATGCACATCATCTTCCTTCATGTTTCCCGTTGTCCTTCACTAAAATTTGGCTTTTATTGTCCCTCTACAGTCTGTCTATTTGCATGTAAAACCAACTGTTAAGTGAAGACATTTGACTAGATGCCCATTTAAGTGTTTCAAGTACACTGACAGTTAAGAAGGCTTTGTCTGCTCAGAACAGATGGAAGTTCTGAGCAGGGTGAATGGGATGTTACCTGATCCACATATTGGCACTTCAATCTATAAACTTCAGCCAAAAAAGGCTAAGAAACATTATTACAAATATACTCTTTAAATCTTTCCTCTCTTCATCCAAAAAAACCCAAGAAAAATCAGGTAGGTTCTGGATTAAAATCTAAAAAAAAAATTCTTATGTGGATATAATCTATTTATAATTGTTGCACATAGACTAATAAGTTGAAAAACATCTGTTCACACTAGATGGCCGGCTCCTTAGAAAAAGGAACCATGTTCTATCCATTTTTGTACATTCAGATTTTATTTTTTCAATAGTTTACGTCAAATATTTAGGGAGTATGGTATTAGGTACTTTCCAAGGAGCTAAACCTTTGCATCTGGATACTTCAGTCTGTTTGCTTAGAGAAAGACAATTAAGCCATCAGTTTAATACCTTTTCATAACTACCATAATGGAGGTAAGCACAGTGCTTACCAGTGCTATCCAGTGGTTAGAACTCCGCGCTTTCACTGCCGAGGGCCCAGTTTCTATCCCTGGTCAGGGAACTAAGATCCCACAAGCTGTGCAGTGGGTCCAAAAAAAAAAAAATTATTAATATAAGCCAGAATGGGTTTGGTACTTGGTACTTCCAGTTCTGACATTGTCTTACCTAGTAATATGTGCAACCCAGGTATGGTGAAGAGCCTTCACATTCACATGTGGTAAAATCTGAGACAGACCTTATCTCTTTCCCCTACACTTGTGACTCAGTGTAACCAACATCTCTCTTTCAAGGGCAGCAAGCAAGGTCTTCACTAATAAAAATGAAAGAAAATGTGACCAGTGAGGATTCATTTCCTGTTGATGGTGCTAAGTGAAACATTGGTTGCCATTTGGTGTAGCAGTAAGTTGAACCAGAGTGAACAGTGACTTGAACTGCATGAGTTCCACAATTCACCAGACTGTGATGGAGTCACTAGGGGCACGTGGAAAGATACCTTCAGAGGACATGAAATAGGTGTAGGAAATGCAGACAGAAGGTCCCTATTTGCACTCTGGAGTATCTTAACATTTGGGAAGAATTTTTAATGGAATTCCTATATTTAACTGGATAAACATATATTCTACAGTGAAATAGAATACATTGGATAAGGCTATGATTTTTCAACACCTGAATTTGGCAAACTCTTCAAAAGAAGCATGCAGGTAACATTTTACTTTCTTGCCTCATAAAAATATTTATTGGCAAGAAAAGCACTCTAGCTGTTGACAAAAAGATAGTAGCTATGTAAATATTTGGCTTGAAATATTTATATATATAAGGAAAAATCTTAAATTGAGAGTATCCTTTCATTCTGCAACATTGACTCTGAGCTTGTTAATGAATTTCCATTAAAAGACAAAGGGAAGAGTACTAATACCTTAGATTGGGTTCCCTAAAAGCAGGGAGAGTGTTTTTGAGAAAGGAATTTATTGAGGGAGTGCTCTCAGGAGAAGAGGAGTGTAGGAAACAGGGAAGGTTATGGGAACAAAGGTAAAAAAAGGATGTTATCTTGGCAGGGGATTAACTTGGGCCTGGTGCCACAGTGATTTTCCTATTTCTTTTTCCCACCTCCTCTGATTACTTAACCACCAAATTTACCACAAGGGGTGAGGCATTCAAATTGTTAATTCTAGATATAAAAAGGGGGTTCATAGAAAATCGTTATCAATTTCCAAAGTCATCAGCTTTATGTCTGACTTTCTTTTCTCCCCTGAGGGACTTCGCTGTCCTAGTCTTTTGTGTGAAACTGCCCACAATCCCCTAGTTTAATACCCTCAAGCTGTGTATACATCAGGACATAAACTCATAATCTCCATCCCCATCATTTTTCTATGTAAACAGAAGACCAAAATGTCCAAACCCTAAACCTAGCAAAAATAAAATAAATAAAATTTGTCCCATTTAATGCCAGGGGGCCAGATTTTTTAACTCCTTTGGTGAAGAGTCTAATATTCCCCAGTAAGACAGACAGAGCTGTTCTCGGCCTGTTGACAGCTATTCTCCAGGAGGAAGTAGCAACTCAGAGTATGAGAGCATCACCGGCTAAAGGTATGGGGAGGAACAGAATCAACAGTGTCGGCTACAACTGAAAACCAGACTTGTGCATTTACATGTTAATTTTGTATTTACTACATATGAATCTTCCATAGAATTTCCTTTATAATATACGTGTGCAGCTACATTTTAAAATATATCACATCTTCAAAATGTAGCTTAAAAAATCATGAAAATATCTCCTTTTTTTCAATGATTTCATCACTCCAAATTACCGAGTTACTTTTCTAATTTAATTGGAAAAAAATATACAGTTACCCTTTAAACATTAAATGCCAATTTAAAATTTTTCATAGTACCATTTAAAATCCTTGAAAAATAGGGGTTACAGTAGAAGTACTGAGAAGACCTTAATTATAGCACTGGGAAAAGTCATGCTCTAATAGCTATATAGCAGATTGTATTTCAAGTGAAGAAACAATAAAATTGTAAACCATGAAGTGCAAGCAGGGGATAAGACATATGTCTCATGCATTCAGCCTCGACTAAAGTGACAATTTTCAGGCGCAGTTGGATTCTTAATCAGATAATTTTATCAGGTACAAAGAGCTGTCATTCTCACTGGCCATTAAAAAATAGCTTTTAAATGGTGTAAAAAGATCATTTTCTCTTTTCCTGTTCACTGGCACTAGTTTGCCAGCAGTATATCTGTACCCACTTCTAAGAGCCCAACTCACTTTCATTTTTTAATTTTTTCTCAGAAGTGACAAAATTTAACAATGCTAAAGAATTTAATCATACAGCATCCATAGCAAACTAAATAACTAAAACATTTTCACATTTGCAGTACTTCTTTTTTTTTGAGGATGAAGTCATAGGCTCTCCCGTTGCGGAGCCCAGGCTCTGGATGCGCAGGCTCAGCGGCCATGGCTCACAGGCCCAGCCGCTCCGCGGCGTGTGGGATCCTCCCGGACTGGGGCACGAACCCGTGTCCCCTGCATCGGCAGGCGGACTCTCAACCACTGCGCCACCAGGGAAGCCCCATAGGCTTTTTTTTTTTTTTTAAAGAGATAATTTGTTAATTCAAATAAGGATTGAAAGGCTTCTGGACAACAGGTGAGGAAACCTATTTGTCCAGTGTAGGTCACTGTGATAACAAGCTGTGAAGAGCTAAAACAACCATGTAAAACTATTTCAATGTTATATCCAATGCCAGAGTTTCTCTACAAATGAAATAAAATACAAACATACAGGCAAAAAAATTATATAACCTCCTTTTTCCAAGATACAAGATTGAAAGGAAGAAGACTAAAAGATAACGAATAAAGAAAAGAAAGAATATATATATATATATAATATATTCACATACACAACATCTTATACAAATATTATTCCCAGCCACAAAAATATGAACTGTGTCTTACTTTATCACAAACAATGAAATGCAAATTTACTTTTGTAATCAGGTTCAATTCCTGCAGTATTTGCTAAATTTTTTTATATAATAAGGGATGATAGGTAATAGTTAATCCATTAATAAAAGTTATGTAATGATTTTTTAATTTCTGAGTTTTCTTCAGATTCATGCTTCCTATTTAGTAATCCAGTTTCCGTTCTGGTAGGCATGAGAGTGACAGAGTGAATAAATGTTATTTTAGAAAATCAGAAGACAGGACATATGTGTGTCTTTACCAGGAAAAAGGGAAAAGAGAAAGCACATCTTTTCTGCTCCTGTGGATTGTCAAAAGAGGAAGGGAAAAAGCTGACTCCTGCCACTCAGTGGGATTGTGGGATGAAGGGTAGGGATTTTCAGGAAGGCAGAGAGAGGGTATGCTGTGACCTCCACTCATTTTTTGCTAAACTACAATCCCAGGGTCCCTGAGGAGTGATAAACAGGTTGAAGACACAGCCCAGGGCAGAGGAGTTGTTTCTTTTCTGTTTGCGCTGTTGTGGGAAGACTTCTAGACTTGTAGACTGTGTCTTTCACATTGTAACCGCCATGAGAATAAAATGAGCTTTGAGACCTGTTGAGGCAGAAGGAAGGTCTGAGAGTCCCTTCAGCACCTGTGTCACGTGAATCTGATGGTTCTGTTTGGCAAGTTTACTGGGGATTTCAGGGAAGTGGAAGAGAAAGTACTGTGTAACTGAAACCTCCAGAGGTCTGAACCTGGGGTCAGACCTCAGGGGAATTGCAGTGGTGGCATGGCATAGCTAAGGTGAGGTTAAGTGACCTCTGAAAAGCCAGATAAGAGATCACAGCAGCCATCAACTTGACCTGCACTGGGCCCAGGAACAGGTTCTGCACGATCTCTTCTCTGGGAACAGTAACCAGCATATATTTCCCAAAACATGATTATGCAGACTTCCGTATACTGATACTGTCTTGGGAAGAATCTGGAGGTGTGATTTGAATCTGAAATGTTGAATTATCAAGAACAAATAGATTGCATAAACTGATGGTAAAACTATTTGGCCATTCTGAGCTTATCAAATAGGGTTATACTGAACTTTCAGGGCATGCATGTGTGTGTGTGTTTGTGTGGGGGGAGTGTTCATGCATGTGAGTGTGAGTGTGTTTAACACCACACTTCTCTGTAAGTCGAGGGAAGAGGGTACATGGAGAAGGATCAGATCAATTACGGGAAGAGTTAAAGAAGCTAAATTTGCTTATCTGAGTACAATGTGGATAAATTTGCAACTTCATCATAGTCAACATTTAGAAATTCTAATTGGGATACCAATTCTCCAACAAAAACATAAAATATAAACCCCCTAGGGTCTCCCATACCTTCTTTTTGTCACTACTTTGGCTATTACCCAAAAAATTAAGAGAGATTTGCACTTCCAATTTAGAATTGGGTCAAGGGCAAATCACTCAAAGCATAATATTGTATTCTTAGCCAGATAATCAAAGTATGAGTCTCAGGGACTTCCCTGGTGGCACAGTGGTTGAGAGTCCACCTGCCGATGCAGGGGACACAGGTTTGTGCCCCGGTCCGGGAAGATCCCACATGCCGCGGAGCGGCTGGGCCTGTGAGCCATGGCCGCTGAGCCTGCGCGGGAGAGGCCACAACAGTGAGAGGCCCACGTACCGCAAAAAAAAAAAAAAAAAAAAAAAGTATGCGTCTCAGGAAACAAATTATCCATAAGTAATTTAGGCTTAGTTTTTAAACTATCTTAATATCAAATACTTTGTGCCAAGTTCCTTCTCTTTTGCTTTTCGTCTCATTAATGTGTTGTCACTGCAAAGGGATTGCACATTGTACAGATGGGGAGACTGAGGCTCCAAGAGATCAGATGAATTGTCTACACTCACATAGCTAGAAGTAAAAGACTTGCGGTTTGAATGTGGAGACCATGGCCTTTTTACTTCACAGTACTCATAAATTAGCATTCTCAAGGGCAGGAAAAGCACTTGAGAACTTTGGTTATAGTTGAGAGATGATACATGAGGGAAGGTGGCAGAAAATCCCTACTCAGACTATGGGGGAATGGGATATAGAAGATGGGGAGGGGGACAATGAGGCTCTGGAAAAGAAATAGTAAAGGCAAATATAAATTGTGCCATTACATTCATTTATCAGAATTGTTTTACAATTTAATATCCATTACAGAGCTAATGAGAGGATTGAAAACTAAAGCCAATTGACCCCTCTCTCCCTCACCAGATCCTGAATTGAGATACAGCATTAGTGTTTGGCTTATTGGTCCCCAGTCATGTCAGTGTGATTCTAGACTGACTATACACATTCCTATAAGAATTGCTGCGGTATTTTAAGAAGCTTGTACTTCGTTAGAAGTTTGAATCCATCCTAAAAATTTCTCTTCCTAGGAAAGGCAATTTAGTTGCTATTTAATAGAGATAGCCATACCTAGCTGTCAACTCCAAAGGAGCAGTTTTTCAGTTTCTCTTGAGGCATGGACTTCTATTTATTCACCTGTTTCTGACTGCATATATGATTTTATATTCAAAATCTGTGGAGATAAGCATTTCATCTTTAAAAATAGAATGCAAGTGGGCTTCCCTGGTGGCACAGTGGTTGAGAGTCCACCTGCCGATGCAGGGGACGCGGGTTCGTGCCCCGGTCTGGGGGGATCCCACATGCCGTGGAGCGGCTGGGCCCGTGAGCCATGGCCGCTGAGCGTGCGCGTCCGGAGACTCTGCTCCGCAACGGGAGAGGCCACACAGTGAGAGGCCAGCGTACTGCAAAAAAAAAAAAAAAAAAAAAAATTGAATGGAAGTGATTTTATACTTTATGAGCTGAAAAAGTAAAATGCTTAAGAAGATTATAGATTATCATCACGATCTGCATATAAGATGTCTTTCAACTGGGGAATATTAAAAAAATCAAGAGAGATTAAATATAATTAAGGGGGGAGACAATGAACCAATAATCCACAGAACACCATCAGAATTTTCCACATTCATAAAACTTATTTAGAATTCAGTGAGCTAGAAAATGAAAAAAATGGTAAAGCAACCCACACAAAAAACAAAGTAGGCAAATAAACAATTCATTAACGTGGTAAAGCTTGATATAAGCAAAATGGGAATTGACTTTTAAAACTATAGCTTCTGAAAAATTAAATATGGTTTTAAAAATTCTTTGTCAATATGCACCGTGCACCACCAGCTTTTCTTGTTTACAGTATTTCATTTGTAAATAACCACTTCAAATGCAATAAATATTTACATATAGGAAGGAATTCCAAACATCTTAATTTACCTAAGTAATCATACAGTAGAACTGAATGTGAATGGTTATACATAAACTCCTTTCAACTAAATGAACAAACTTAAACTTTTCTTTTAAAATGTCCATTCATAGAGTCTATGAGTGAAAAACTTATTGAAAGTAGATCAGGGGATAAGGATCATTCATTTTCTGATTCTTTGATTATAAAACTTGCCCATTAAGAAATATCCCATGGTACTATGCACAGACATTTATTTAGAACTAATCACATTATGTTGTGGTTAGCTCTTTACTAGTTTGTTTTATAGAGGAGTCTGGATTGATATGGGGAAGAACATTTGCTAAAATGTTCTTGGACCAGGTGAGAAGGGTATAAGGGGAAGAGGTAAAATATATATAAAATATACAGAATTGTAGGAAAAGTAGGTTGAGTTTATAATGACAAAAATAAAAATATATCAAAATTGTGGGCTTCCCTGGTGGCAAAGTGGTTGAGAGTCCGCCTGCTGATGCAGGGGACGTGGGTTCGTGCCCCGGTCCAGGAGGATCCCACATGCTGCGGAGCAGCTGGGCCCGTGAGCCATGGCTGCTGAGCCTGCGCGTCTGGAGCCTGTGCTCCACAGTGGGAGGGGCCACAGCAGTGAGAGGCCCGCGTACCGCAAAAAAACAAAAAACAAACAAAAAAAATCAAAATTGTGGAAAGAATACTGTTTTAAATTCCTAAAGCCAGATTCTACAGTAAGTCTTTTATTTATCTGAATTGGGAAAGTTGTATTCTTCAGCATATCATTTTAGTTCCTAATGGCAGGAATTGATATTTTCCTAGTTACCTGTCAAATGCATCCGTCTCAATCTATCCCCCTCAATCCAAACTCCACACAACCATTGTGAAAATAAGAGACCCACCAGGGAAATCCACAACTATGATATTAATATATATATACAATTTTTTATATATGTAAATTTATACATATACAATTTTTTATATATGTTTAATCATACATACATATTTTATATACACATATGAGTCTATATGTATATATTAACAAATATGTTGTGGGAGATGATTAACAAACCCACAAAGCATTTATCTCAAATCAAGAATTCAGAAGAATACAGGAAGAACAGCTAAAAAAAGAAAGTGAATTGAACAAAATGTTTCTGATAAAACCAGGATTATATTTCTACATTGTTTGTGTAATAAGAATAAAATAAATAGAATTAGACGGAAACAATTACAGAGATTATGATTCAATCAATATGAAAAGAAAATTAAAATTGTCTATAATTTTGAAATAGTCATAACCCTTAGTCATAATCCTTTCCTTAAGGAAAGGAAATCCATTTAAAATTTTGGAATGTTCATGGTTTGACTTAGAGTTGATGGCTTGTAACATAGATGATTAGGTATATTCCTATTACTTTTTTTGCTTTATGACTTTAATGTTTGTTTATTTGAGGATTATCAAAATAATCCTATATGTATGTGATGAAAATCAAATATTACATAGTAGTTTATTATCTTATGATGAATGTTACCATTACTAATGTTACAAAATGAATTGCTTCAAAACTTAGGGTACTAGAGCAAGCCTTTATATGACACTGAGTATATTAATTAGAATTTGATTAAAGCTCCCTTTTAAATTCTCTCTTTTTTTCCTCTAGGGTAGTTTTTGTTTTATCTTTATCTTTTTCTGTCATGCTAGTGACATATATATAGTTATACACATGTGTAATATGTCAGTGGATTCTAATAATATCATCAGGGTTATAAATAAAGTCCTGAGGAAGATAGTGGGTTTTCCTCTGCTGTTGGATGAACAGTTCTCCCTCTCAGCTGGTCTCTCTTTTCAGTACAAATCTGGTTGACATTTGTGTAATTACAGTATTCAGGTTACAGTAAGTGGTCCTGAACATGTCCTAAAGTTTTCAAATGCCAGAAAAGCTGAGCCTTGTTCTGAGACATTCACAGCTACAGTAGAGCTATTTCTATATAAAATTACCTACTTTTTTTTTCTTTTACATATGGGACATCCAGACTTTGTCAGATGATAAAACTCAGATGAGCTCTACTGTGGGGAGAAGACCTAGGATGGCAAAGGAGTACAGTTATACCATAAATAGAACCTCAGGTGAATTTTCTCTGCTAGCCCTATTTCTCATCCTCACTCTTAATTGTTCCTGCTGATGCTGGAAAAATGACTGGGATTATGGCAACCAGATGGTCTCTTTTTGCTATTTCAGGATAATTTGCCACTTATTTTATTTTTTTATTATTATTATTTTTTCCCTCCCTATCCCACCCCTACAGGCAGTCACAAAGCACCGAGCTGATCTCCCTGCGCTATGCGGCTGCCCCCCACCAGCCACCTACCTTACGTTTGGTAGTGTACATATGTCCATGCCTCTCTCTCGCTTTGTCACAGCTTACCCCTCCCCCTCCCTATATCCTCAAGTCCATTCTCCAGTAGGTCTGCGTCCTTATTCCTGTGTTACCCCTACGTTCTTCATGACATTTTTTTTCTTCTTAAATTCCATATATATGTGTTAGCATACGGTATTTGTCTTTCTCTTTCTGACTTACTTCACTCTGTGTGACAGACTCTAGGTCTATTGACCTCATTACAAATAGCTCAATTTTGTTTCTTTTTATGGCTGAGTAATATTCCGTTGTATATATGTGCCACATCTTCTTTATCCATTCATCTGATGATGGACACCTAGGCTGTTTCCATCTCTGGGCTGTTGTAAATAGGGCTGCTATGAACATTTTGGTACATGACTCTTTTTGAATTATGGTTTTCTCAGGGTATATGCCCAGTAGTGGGATTCCTGGGTCATGTGGTAGTTCTCTTTGTAGTTTTTTAAGGAATCTCCATACTGTTCTCCATAGTGGCTGTACCAATTCACATTCCCACCAGCAGTGCAAGAGTGTTCCCTTTTTTCCACACCCTCTCCAGCATTTATTGTTTCTAGATTTCTTGATGATGGCCATTCTGACTGGTGTGAGATGATATCTCATTGTAGTTTTGATTTGCATTTCTCTAATGATTAAAGATGTTGAGCACTCTTTCATGTGTTTGTTGGCAGTCTGTATATCTTCTGTGGAGAAAGGTCTATTTAGATCTTCTGCCCATTTTTGGATTGGGTTGTTTGTTTTTTTGTTATTGAGCTGCATGAGCTGCTTATAAATTTTGGAGATTAATCCTTTGTCAGTTGCTTCATTTGCAAATATTTTCTCCCATTCTTAGGGTTGTCTTTTGGTCTTGTTTATGGTTTCCTTTGCTGTGCAAAAGCTTTTGAGTTTCATTAGGTCCCATGTGTTTATTTTTGTCTTTATTTCCATTTCTCCAGAAGGTGGGTCCAAAAGGATCTTGCTGGGATTTATGTCATAGAGTGTTCTGCCTATGTTTTCCCCTAAGAGTTTGATAGTTTCTGGCCTTACATTTAGGTCTTTAATCCATTTTGAGCTTATTTTTGTGTATGGTGTTAGGGAGTGATCTAATCTCATACTTCTACATGTCCCTGTCCAGTTTTCCCAGCACCACTTACTGAAGAGGCTGTCCTTTCTCCACTGTACATTCCTGCCTCCTTTATCAAAGATAAGGTGACCATATGTGCGTGGGTTTATCTCTGGGCTTTCTACCCTGTTCCATTGATCCAGCTTTCTGTTTTTGTGCCAGTACCATACTGTCTTAATTACTGTATCTTTGTAGTATAGTCTGAAGTCAGGAAGCCTGATTCCTCCAGCTCCATTTTTCGTTCTCAAGATTGCTTTGGCTATTCGGGGTCTTTTGTGTTTCCATACAAATTGTGAAATTTTTTGTTCTAGTTCTGTGAAAAATGCCAGTGGTATTGGCATTGCCAATGCCAGGGATTGCATTGAATCTGTAGATTGCTTTGGGTAGTAGAGTCATTTTCACAATGTTGATTCTTCCAATCCAAGAACATGGTATATCTCTCCATCTATTTGTATCATCTTTAATTTCTTTCATCAGTGTCTTATAATTTTCTGCATACAGGTCTTTTGTCTCCTTACGTAGGTTTATTCCTAGATATTTTATTCTTTTTGTTGCAATGGTAAATGGGAGTGTTTTCTTGATTTCACTTTCAGATTTTTCATCATTAGTGTATAGGAATGCCAGAGATTTCTGTGCATTAATTTTGTATCCTGCTACTTTACCAAATTCATTGATTAGCTCTAGTAGTTTTTCGGTAGCATCTTTAGGATTCTCTATGTATAGTATCATGTCATCTGCAAACAGTGACAGCTTTACTTCTTTTTTTCTGATTTGGATTCCTTTATTTCCTTTTCTTCTCTGATTGCTGTGGCTAAAACTTCCAAAACTATGTTGAATAAGAGTGGTGAGAGTGGGCAACCTTGTCTTGTTCCTGATCTTAGTGGAAATGGTTTCAGTTTTTCACCATTGAGGATGATGTTGGCTGTGGGTTTGTCATATATGGCCTTTATTATGTTGAGGAAAGTTCCCTCTATGCCTACTTTCTGCAGGGTTTTTTTCATAAATGGGTGTTGAAATTTGTCGAAAGCTTTCTCTGCATCTATTGAGATGATCATATGGTTTTCTCCTTCAATTTGTTAATATGGTGTATCACGTTGATTGATTTGCGTATATTGAAGAATCCTTGCATTCCTGGAATAAACCCCACTTGATCATGGTGTATGATCCTTTTAATGTGCTGTTGGATTCTGTTTTGCTAGCATTTTGTTGAGGATTTCTGCATCTGTGTTCATCAGTGATATTGGCCTGTAGTTTTCTTTCTTTGTGACATCCTTGTCTGGTTTTGGTATCAAGGTGATGGTGGCCTCGTAGAATGAGTTTGGGAGTGTTCCTCCCTTTGCTATAGGTGTTAGCTCTTCTGTAAATGTTTGATGGAATTCGCCTGTGAAGCCATCTGGTCCTGGGCTTTTGTTTGTTGGAAGATTTTTTATCACAGTTTCAATTTCAGTGCTTGTGATTGGTCTGTTCATATTTTCTATTTCTTCCTGATTCAGTCTTGGCAGGTTGTGCATTTCTAAGAATTTGTCCATTTCTTCCAGGTTGTCCATTTTATTGGCAAAGAGTTGCTTGTAGTAATCTCTCATGATCTTTTGTATTTCTGCAGTGTTAGTTGTTACTTCTCCTTTTTCATTTCTAATTCTATTGATTTGAGTCTTCTCCCTGTTTTTCTTGATGAGTCTGGCTAATGGTTTATCAATTTTGTTTATTTTCTCAAAGAACCAGCTTTTAGTTTTATTGATATTTGCTATCCTTTCCTTCATTTCTTTTTCATTTATTTCTGATCTGATTTTTATGATTGCTTTCCTTCTGCTAACTTTGGGGTGTTTTTGTTCTTCTTTCTCTAATTGCTTTAGGTGCAAGGTTAGGTTGTTTATTCGAGATGTTTCCTGTTTTTTAAGGTGGGTTTGTATTGCTATAAACTTCCGTCTTAGAACTGCTTTTGCTGCATCCCATAGGTTTTGGGTTGTCGTGTCTCCATTGTCATTTGTTTCTAGGTATTTTTTAATTTCCTCTTTGATTTCTTCAGTGATCACTTCGCTATTAAGTATTGTTTAGCCTCCATGTGTTTGTATTTTTTACAGATCTTTTCCTGTAATTGATATCTAGTCTCATAGCATTGTGGTCGGAAAAGATACTTGATACAATTTCAATTTTCTTAAATTTACCAAGGGTTGATTTGTGACCCAAGATATGATCTATTCTGGAGAATGTTCTATGAGCACTTGAGAAAAATGTGTATTCTGTTGTTTTTGGATGGAATGTCATAAATATCAATTAAGTCCATCTTGTTTGATGTATCATTTAAAGCTTGTGTTTCCTTATTTATTTTCATTTTGGATGATCTGTCCATTGGTGAAAGTGGGGTGTTAAAGTCCCCTACTATGATTGTGTTACTGTCGATTTCCCCTTTTATGGCTGTTAGTATTTGCCTTATGTATTGAGGTGCTTCTATGTTGGGTGCATAAATATTTACAATTGTTATATCTTCTTCTTGGATCGATCCTTTGATTATTATGTAGTGTCCTTCTTTGTCTCTTCTACTAGTCTTTATTTTAAAGTCTATTTTGTGCGATATGAGAATTGCTACTCCAGCTTTCTTTTGGTTTCCATTTGCATGGAATATCTTTTTCCATCCCTTTACTTTCAGTCTGTATATGTCTCTAGGTCTGAAGTGGGTCTCCTGTAGACAGCATATATATGGGTCTTGTTTTTGTATCCATTCAGCCACTCTGTGTCTTTTGGTGGGAGCATTTAGTCCATTTACATTTAAGGTAATTATCAATATGTATGTTCCTATTCCCATTTTCTTGATTCTTTTGGGTTTGTTATTGTAGGTCTTTTCCTTCTGTTGTGTTTCTTGCCTAGAGAAGTTCCTTTAGCATTTGTTGTAAAGCTGGTTTGGTGGTGCTGAACTCTCTCAGCTTTTGCTTCTCTGTCAACGTTTTAATTTCTCCATCAAATCTGAATGAGATCCTTGCTGGGTAGAGTAATCTTGGTTGCAGGTTTTTCTCCTTCATTACTTTAAGTATGTCCTGCCAGTCCCTTCTGGCTTGCAAAGTTTCTGCTGAAAGATCAGCTTTAACCTTATGGGGATTCCCTTGTGTGTTATTTGTTGTTTTTCCCTTGCTGCTTTTAATATGTTTTCTTTGTATTTAATTTTTGACAGTTTGATTAATATGTGTCTTGGCATATTTCTCCTTGGTTTTCTCCTGTATGGGACTCTCTGTGCCTCCTGGACTTGATTAACTATTTCCTTTCCTATATTAGGGAAGTTTTCAACTATAATCTCTTCAAATATTTTCTCAGTCCCTTTCTTTTTCTCTTCTTCTTCTGGAACCCCTATAATTCGAATGTTGGTGTGTTTAATGTTGTCCCAGAGGTCTCTGAAACTGTCCTCAATTCTTTTCATTCTTTTTTCTTTCTTCTGCTCTGCAGTAGTTATTTCCACTATTTATCTTACACGTCACTTATCCATTCTTCTGTCTCAGTTATTCTGCTATTGATCCCATCTAGAGTATTTTTCATTTCATTTATTGTGTTTCTAATCGTTGCTTGATTCATCTTTAGTTCTTCTAGGTCCTTGTTAACTGTTTCTTGCATTTTGTGTATTCTATTTCCAAGATTTTGGATCATCTTTACTATCATTATTCTGAATTCTTTTTCAGGTAGACTGCCTATTTCCTCTTCATTTGTTAGGTCTGGTGGGTTTTTATCTTGCTCCTTCTGCTGTGTGTTTTTCTGTCTTCTCATTTTGCTTATCTTACTGTGTTTGGGGTCTCCTTTTTGCAGGCTGCAGGTTCGTAGTTCCCGTTGTTTTTGGTGTCTTTCCCCAGTGGCTAAGGTTGGTTTAGTGGGTTGTGTAGGCTTCCTGGTGGAGGGGACTAGTGCCTATGTTCTGGTGGATGAGGCTGGATCTTGTATTTCTGGTGGGCAGGTCCACGTCTGGTGGTGTGCTTTGGGGTGTCTGTGGACTTTTTATGATTTTAAGCAGCCTCTCTGCTAATGGGTGGCGTTGTGTTCCTGTCTTGCTAGTTGTTTGGCATAGGGTGTCCAGCACTGTAGCTTGCTGGTCGTTGAGTGAAGCTGGGTGCTGTTGTTGAGATGGAGATCTCTGCAAGATTTTCGCTGTTTGATATTATGTGGAGCTGGGAGGTCTCTTGTGGACCAGTGTCCTGAAGTTGGCTCTCCCACCTCAGAGGCACAGCACTGACTCCTGGCTGCAGCACCAGGAACCTCCTCAATTTGGGATGATTCGTTGTTTATTCATGTATTCCACAGATGCAGGGTACATCAAGTTGATTGTGGAGCTTTAATCCGCTGCTTTTGAGGCTGCTGGAGAGAGATTTCCCTTTCTCTTCTTTGTTCTCACAGCTCCTGGGTCTCAGCTTTGCATTTGGCCCCGCCTCTGCGTGTAGGTCGCTGGAGGGCGTCTGTTCTTTGCTCAGACAGGACGGGGTTAAAGGAGCCGCTGCCTCGGGGGCTCTGGCTCACTCAGGCCGGGAGGAGGGAGGGGCACGGAGGCGGGGCGAGCCTGCGGCGGCATGACGTTGCACCAGCCCAAGGCGCACCATGCGCTCTCCCGGGGAAGCCGTCCCCTGGCCGTGACGGGCTGCACAGGCTCCCCGGAAGCGGGGCGTGGACAGTGCTCTGTGCTCGCACACGGGCCTCTTGGCGGCTGCAGCAGCAGCCCCAGCTTCCCACGCCCGTCTCTGGGGTCCGCGCTTTCACCTGCGGCTCGCACCCGTCTCTGGAGCTCCTTTAAGCGGCGTTCTTAATCCCCTCTCCTCGCGCACCGGGAAGAGCGAAGAAAAAGTCTCTTGCGTCTTCGGCAGCTCGAGACTTTTTCCCGGACTCCCTCCCGGCTAGCTGTGGCGCATTATCCCCTTCAGACTGTGTTCACGCCGCCAGCCCCAGTCCTCTCCCTGCGCTCCGACCGAAGCCCGAGCCTCAGCTCCCAGCCCCGCCCACCCCGGCGGGCGAGCAGACAAGCCTCTCAGCCTGGTGAGTGCTGGTCCGCACCGATCCTCTGTGCGGGAATCTCTCCACTTTGCCCTCCCCACACCTGTTGCTCCGCTCTCCTCCACGGCTCCGAAGCTTCCCTCTCCGCCACCCGCAGTCTCCGCCCGCGAAGGGGCTTCATAGTGTGTGGAAACCTTTTCTCCTTCACGGCTCCCTCCCACTTGTGCGGGCCCCGTCCCTATCCTTTTGTGTCTGTTTATTCTTTTTTCTTTTGCCCTACCCAGGTACGTGGGGAGTTTCTTGCCTTTTGGGAGGTCTGAGGTCTTCTGCCAGCGTTCAGTAGGTGTTCTGTAGGAGTTGTCCCACGTGTAGCTGTATTTCTGGTGTATCTGTGGGGAGGAAGGTGATCTCCGTGTCTTACTCTTCTGCCTTCTTCCCCGGAAGTGTCCACTTATTTAATTTAGTAATATAGAATACTATCATGAAAATATAAACACATACTCCCTTGTCTAGACCTTATAATTTTCTGAACAGATTTCGTATGAATTTCCAATTAGCTACTCCTATAAATATGCAAGTTATAAAAAACCTCATAATCCATAATGAGAAATATCTAACCATTTACATTTCTGGAGATAAAGATTACATTTATATATATATCTTTGGTCATTTTAGTACAAAAAATACTACAATATAATAGATTATTTTGTATAATAATATATTAAAGAAATATAATTTGAGTAGTGAAGAAATGTTTTCATCTATGTCAGAGCATAGATGTATTTTATTTTGTTATAAATGTTTAGCATCCTGGTTATTTTATAATCCCTCTACCTCCAAATCAATATTGTCTTTGAAGCCTAAAATATCATTTAAACATGAATTTAAAATAAGAACTCAGTTACCCAAGTAATTTCAAAGTAAGACAATGAAATTTAATATTGACCTCTGAAATAATCTCAAGAATGCTGTGACTTCCCATTCTTTGATGATTGAAAACTGCGGTGACGTTATATTTCTTAAAACTACATACTGATTACTCATTTTATTTGAGTTTAATATTTTTTATTTCACAAAATATAATTTATCCCTTGTTTGTTTTGCCCTTTTTGTTTTCTCCCACAAGCCTCAGTATTTCATTTTTTGATAAGAAAATACTCCTGCCAACAGGTCTCACTCTTATGTTGGTTTGTGCTGGATCCCAAGTGGTAAGGAAGAGTTAACAGATACTTTCTAGATTTTCCTCTCGCTTTAGAGATATGTGAAGATTTGAACATCCATCAAATCTTTCCTGAAAGAGTAACTTAAGAATTCTCTAAGAGCATATGCAGAGCCACATAAATGAGAATGTGCCAGGGGGTATGATTTATAGGAACAAGCACCTGTTCCTCATTATCAAGAATATTTATCGAGTACAGAGAAATAAGTATTGATGAAATACAGTTGCTCCAGATAATGGAAGCTAGCTGTGTCTTCCTGAGGACATCACTAGCAAGCTAAAAGCTGGAGGGTTGATGGAATCTTTCATTTGAGATGGTCTGTGTGAGCTCAATATGACTAAAGTCACAGTGATCTTGGTACATCAGCATCTATGCCTGGGAATCATAAGACTTTCAGTCTACAATAACTATGAATGCTATGTTGTTGCCCTTTAAAATTCTGGGTACACTTGGTGCTCCTAGTGAAAGCTATTGTGTTTTAGGAGTTGAATTTTCAATCTGAACTGGAAACAACCAACAGTTGTAGTCAAAGAGAAGGATCATTTCAATAAGCAAGGTTTTCCTTCACAGTTAAAGTCTTTGTTCCAAACCTATACCAATGCATTTGTGTAAAAATTACACCAAACCAGTCCAAATCTAATAAAATAAAACAAAATACAACATGCACACATACACACACACACACACGAGAGAGAGTGCATACCCACACAACACTATCATTTTTAAGTATTGAATTGTTCTTTTATGCTCCTTGTAGGTATCTAATTGCGAGAGACCAATAAATCTTTTTGAAAATGACAAAATGTTAGTTAATTCTACATCTAGGCAAGACCCCAGTTCATATTAAGTGATATAAAACCTCTAACCAGCTTTTGAAAGTTAGCATACTTGGTAAAATTAGGCAAAGATTATTTTTATCTAATGTTAGTTTTCAGACTACATATTCTGCTGTGCATTTGCGAAGTAATAAAAGGTCTTATGTTTGCTAGACTAGATCTCATGGTGTTAAAAAATGTGATAATTTACAAAGAGAAAAAGTCCTCAGATATAATTAGCAGAAGTGTTAAATAAATAGCTCATATGCTTTAATTAAATTGCATATTAAACCATGTATCTATATTTTAATCTCCATAGTTTGAGTATATTATATATTTTTAAAGTTTTATTAACTGATCTATGATGAATCAAATAACGCTTATGTATACTCACCTAAGTACAAGAGATTAAAACATAAATTTAATATTTAAATGATTTATTTGCATAGAAAAGACATTTAAGACTAATTAACTGCTAAATTCATCTATAGTGGATATAAGAAAATTCAGCTAAAGGGAGTTTTAGCTCGGTGCATTTGGCAAAGTGACTTAGTTTAAAAGGAAAAAAAAAAACAAACCCAGAAGAACCTATAATAGAAGTTTAGATTTTTGAAATATAAAAGTCAAAACATTTAATTACATTAATTTGGAACTAGAATTTTCAGAATTAGGTGGTTAGTTCCACAGAATTCACTTTTCTAACTTCTTTGAATTACTTCAAAATTTTAAAATTACGTATTTTGGAACAGATGTTGTATTGAGTTATATGTTCTTGTGCCTATATAAAACAAGAATTATAAGGATATATAATAGGATTTTCATGTCCGAGATGATTAGGTCTTCCGTGGGCCACAAAACTAAGCACTTTAGATTGCTAAATTCATTCATATAGAGAAAAAGAGTTTCAACAACGAAAATGGAACTACTTAATTTGTATGGAAGGAGACTAGTTTATTGGAGGGATTATAAAATGACACGAAACATAGCTTTTATAATGCCACAGTAGTTGTTTTCCAAATTTAGGAACTCCAGAAAATACATATTACACTGTCAACAAAGAACACTTCTAGGTTTAACCAATATCTGAAAGTCATCTTCAGATTATGAAACCATTAACCATATTTCTTCTCTGTTCCTTTTAAAATAGAAATGTTGGAGGAAATTTAGATAATCTGTATGTTTCTTGGTAGCCTTATTGCTGTAAGTTATTAGATTTAGCAATGAAGTGCTTTCGGAGCTTACTATCGAATCTGAGAGTCAATTGTTAATGTACAAGAATTTTTGTGAGCTTTGCTGTCCACCTGAAATTAACACAGTATTGTAAATCAAGTATACTTCAACTAAAAAAGAAGGGAGGGAGGAGAGGAGAGGAGAGGAGAGGAGAGGGAGGAAAGAAAGTTAGAAAGAGAAAAGAAGCGAAAGGAAGGAAGAAAGAATTTTGTGAGCACATTGGTAGTTTGAAATCGACCATGGTACATTTACACTGTAATCAGCCATGGTCTGAGTATTTACACCATGTACTTGGCAGATGCAGTATATCAATTTTTTCATTTTTTTCCCCTAGAGAAATGATTGTTAGTTATTTACCAGCACTGTATTGGTTTTATCGTTCACAGCACTCATATGTGTGAAAAATTTTTTGAAATAGCCCTGATTCTAAATGGAGTGATTGGTGAATTTCTTTGTGAATGAACTATTGGTTTCTCATCAAATTCTACCCTTGCTTCTCGACTCCAATCATTTTGCAGAAGGCTGGCTTCCACATCCCCAAATACTATCCTTTACAGAGCCATCGACACATCTTCCCAGAATGACACTTTCAGCATATAATTTTTCTGCTTCCATATCTGATACTTTTGTTTGTCTGACCTCTGGGCCTAAAACCCTCTCTTCAATTTTCTGTTTCTTTGCACCCTACCCCCTGCTCGAGCCAAATGAGTCAGCTTGCCAATGCCATCTTTTTTTGTCCATAGCCTTTTTCTTTTCTTAGAAAGTCCTCCCTGTTCCCTAAATTTATTGAAATCCTACTCATTCAATAAATAAGTATTTCAATAAGTAGGTACTGAAATTCGTCTACTTATCTGTCGTTTTTCTCTTTCATCCAGGCTGTCACAGATTATCTCAAATCTATATTAAACATTTTACCCATGCTTCTTATACATCCTTTTTGTACAACATATTCCAGTCCCTTTTCTTGCCCTGATTGTTACAAAATTGCTTTACCCTGATGCTAGAGTCACCTAGCATAAAGGTGGAGCTGCATATCTCACTCTCTCAGAGAAACCCAAAGGCAAATAAAGTTCAAACTGCAGTCACCCTGCATATCCGAGGGTTTCACATATGTGGATTCAACCGTTGATCAAAAATATTCCAAAAAAAATTCCAGAAAGTTCCAAAAAGCAAACTTGAATTTGCCCCACTCTGGGAATTATTTATGTTGCATTTACATTGTATCAGGTATTATAAATAATCTAGAGATGAGTTAAAGTATATGGGAGGATGTGCATAGGTTATATGCAAATACTATGCCATTTTACACAAGGGACTAGAGCATCCACAGATTTTGGTATGGAGGAGTCCTGGAACCAATCTTCTGTGGATACTAAGGGTCAGCTGTACTCTTCAAGGAGTACAAAAGCCATCTCAAGTTATCTCTACTTACTTTTCCAGCTACTTTGCCAAATGTGGAATAGTAGAGTCTTTCACATACCTGTGCCTTATGTTCATTCTTCCTTCTACATAGAATACTCTTTATCTTTTTCTTCATTTCACAAATGCCCAAACATCTATCAAGAGCTAGGTCCTATGTCGCTATCTGCTTTGTGAAGACCAGTCATTTCATCTCTCCCAAGTATCGGAGTTACTTTGTACTGCCATGAAAGGGTATTCACATAGCCTATCTTTATATGGGACTTAATCTTTTCCTAGGATGTGAACTCTAAATTTAGAGATTGTGTCTTATTCAATTTTATGTTTGAAGTAGTAAAGATTTCTTTGAATATTTACTAATTGGTCACTTTGAATGCCATGTAATTTTTCTAATGCTTGAATCGTTTTGCCAATCAGATTCTAACTGTGTGTGTGCATGTGTGTTTGTGTGTGTGTGTGTGTGGAAAAAAGTTCTGACCCTGCAAGTCTTTGTATGCCTATAGTTTTGGACTGATGGCTGTTTCTGCCCTTCTGTTTCATCACAGAAAGAAACAAACACACTCACACAACTATAACAAAAAAAGAATTAACAGGCATTGGACACTTAAAAGGACAGATAATGTATACTAAATGGCCTTTGCTATTAATTACCCTATAGGTCTGCATGCCTTATAATGTAACAAACTATTATTACAGAAACTTAATTATTGTATGGCAAATGTTTAAAATTATTCTATCACTTTTGATATGAGAAAATAAATCCTGTCAAATAAATTTAGTCAAAAGGAACCACATTTTATTTAACGTTGCATTCCCAGTAGCTATATATGTAGATGGATATCGATATATTCCCAGTGGTGATTTTTTTTTTCTTTTATTTTGCGGTACGCGGGCCTCTCACTGTTGTGGCCTCTCCTGTTGCAGAGCACAGGCTCCGGACGCACAGACTCAGCGGCCATGGCTCACAGGCCCAGCCGCTCCGCGGCATGTGGGATCTTCCCGGACCGGGGCACGAACCCATGTTCCCTGCATTGGCAGGCGGACTCTCAACCACTGCGCCACCAGGGAAGACCCCCAGCGGTGATATTTTGAATGATATCAATGCAACAGAAAATATCTTAAGATATGACAGGCATTATTATACATAATAAAATGAAAATAGGCAGTATACTCTAATGAAAGATAACAAATAGTAAATAAGCACAGTGGGAAAAAAATAACACATTTATTTAAGAGATAAAATAGCCCAGTACATTGAGACAGATTAGATGTAGTATCAATGTAGACAGAAATGTAGAAAGGTAGATGTCACTTTCGTCATACTTCTTTTTTAGGTGAAACATTACTATTTATAACAGAGCAAAATTTAAAACAAAACACTAATGGCATCTCCAAAGAGATCAAAACTAAGATGAATGATAGTCCTTGCTCAGTGGAGAAGTGGTGGTGGCCGCCACTTTGCCTCTGCTCCTTTCCTAGTGCTATGCTCTCTTATTTGCTCTAAGAACCCCCTTGTCTTTTCCAGGCCTCAAACCACACCATGGCTCTAGACACATCAGCATGAATTCTTTGATTGAGATATTTCTATCCCTCTCATTTTTATATTGTATTAATTACTATATTTGCCTTCTTAATCTGAATTGACAAATTATTTTAGTTTATACACAGACTAGCACAGCTAACCTGAACTATGGCATGAGTTAAGTTAGAACAGTGAGCTATTCCAACCACAATAATCTAGAAAGAATCATAGAAAGACTGAGTCTACAGTGGTCAGTGGCCAAGTGGACTGGAAGCCAGGGAGATGTTTAGAAGTTTGATGATCATTGATTTTTCTTTAATAAGAACCAGAAAGAAAACAAGGGATTAGGACTACATCACAAGTGAAGAATCCGAAATTACTTAAAGGGAGAGAAGACAGTAGTTAACAACACTGGATTCTTGAGTACCAAATGGGAAGTCCAGTATCTAACAATAATGATTACACAGAAAAACCTCTGTGAGCCATCAGTAGCCAAGCATACGGAAGTCACATTAGTTGGCACCTCTGCTGCTTCACATTTACTTACCACCCAAATTAACCATTTTGAGAGAATGACTTAGTGACACCAGTGCGCCCAGAACTCGTTGAGCAATTGAGAAAAATACAAACACAGTTTGGGACATGTTCTCTGACCTTAAGAAGTTTTAAATTCAAGCAGATGGATCAAAATATATAACAAAGCATATACGTATCACGTATACAGAGAGTTAAAGATAAAGCAGAGTCTCATGTCTCTTTAAGCAAGAAAGTCAAAGAGACAACTAATACAATCAAATTAATCATGTTTTAAGTGTCTTTAATGAGGAAAATATTACATTACATACATTTAGTGAATTTTCTGTACACTGAACGTGAGATAACACGAGATATATCCATCCACATGGGGGGTGGAGATAGCGATGTACCATCTACTTAAGAAGGAATGTGACTTTGATGATTAAATTTATGTGTCCATCTGACTGGGTCAAGGGATGCCCAGACATTTGGTCACACATTATTCTAGGTATGTCTGTGGGGTGTTTCTGGACAGGCAGACTGAGTAAAGCAGCTTGTTCTTCCGAAGGTGGATGGGCCTCATGCAATCTATTCAAGACCTAAGTACAACAAAAAAGGCTAAGTAAGAAGGAACTCCCCCTGCCTAACTGCCTTGAGCTGGAACATCTGTTTTTGTTTTGTTTTGTTTTCTTTCTTTGGTTTTTTTTTTACTACCTTTGGACTCAGACTCAAACAGTGACTCTTGTGGGATCTCGAGCCTGGCAAGCAACTTACACAATTGGTTCTCCTAGTTCTCAGGCCTTCTGGCTGACTGGAATTACACTATCAGCCCTCCTGGGTTTCCAGCTTCCTGACTACAGATCTTAGGACTTCTCAGTCTCCGTATTGTTTGAGCTAATTCCTTATAATAAATCTCTCTCTACATCTCTCTGTATATACCCTATTGGTTCTGTTTCTCTGGAGAATTCTGACTAACATGGAGCCATTGCATAGTTTCAAATGCTAAGTGCTCTGTAAGTTTCCTTAAATGTTTTTTCAGCTAGATAGATACTAAAAAGCATGTGAATAATTTTGGTACATACAATGACAAATTGAGAGAAATGTGGTATATATTTTTAAAATTTTTTCAGCGATCAGTGTTCCTCTTTGCTTGTACTCACCATTTCATATAAAAAACTCTGCTTTTTTTTCTTTTGTATATGTTCTGATTTTTATTTAAAGCTACACCTCCTTTACCACCTTTATGATGGTGTCTCTCTTGCTATGAATGACTGTAAATCTTATGGTTTGTGATTTTACATGACACTTAGCATTTGGAATTAAACAGTGTCACATTTCTCCTTAAGTAGTTGTTTAAGTCTGTGTTCTGTACCTAGCACCACTTATCTCTACCTCAGTATATAGCAAATAATAATAAATAAGAACAGTGTAACATTTTCCTCATTTTAGGGATCATAATAAAACGTAGGATTTAGGATTAACAGATACACACTACTATATATAAAATAGATAAAAAACAAGGACCTACTGTATAGCACAGGGGAATATATTTAATATCTTGTAATAACTTGTAATGGAAAAGAATCTGAAAAAGAATATATATATGCACATAACTGAATCACTGTTGTACACCTAAAACATTGTAAATCAACTATATCTCAATTAAAAAAAAAAAAGAAAAGAAAATGAAGTATTAAAACTAGCCTAGAGAATCCAGGACCTATGATCATAGATAGGGATCACAGAGCAATTGGGATTTAACTGTAAAAAAAAAAAAATTGTTATTCTCTTGTTTGACTTTTTTGCACATTTTGCTTTTAATCAGAAAGTAAACAGGGTACTGTTCTTTTCAGTTCCTCACCCAATGCCACATACTACATATAATAACTATATATGCATGTTTGTACACACATGCCCTCATAACCACACATATTGTTGCATGTCATATTATAAGAATTTTTTCAGCTGTTATAAATATGGATTGCTAGCCATGGAAAACACTGGTTACAAGCTAATGCAAGTACTATAACCAACTTTCTAAACCTTGCCTTTCTTCCACCATAGAGGCTATAAAAGGCCAGCTAATTGCTTTTATAGCCTCTCTTATGGCTTGTGGTACCAATGTAACAGTTGTCTCCATAATATGTAAAGAAAATTTACAATCCAATAATAATAAGGCAAATGATCCAATAAAAATGGACAAAAGATTTGAACAAACACTTCATATAAGAAGACACACAAATGGCCAATAAACACATACAGTTGCTAAAAACCATTAGCCACCTGTGAAATGTATATTAAAACCAGAAGGAAATATTATTACACACCTGCTAGAATTTATACTACCATGCATTGGTGAGGTTATGGGCAACTGGAATTTCATACGACCAAAGATTTTGTGGATGAATATAAATTAGTTTAACTATGGATTTCTCATATTTTAAATTGGGTCAAGTAAGACCATTAAAATCCAATATGGACTTCAAGGATATTCATTCCCCTGGAAGCTTTTTAGTCTACTTCAGGAGGTGAATACAACTGCAGTAATAATGAGTTAATAATTGTGATAGAGGAAGTATGCACACTTCTACAGCTGCTAGAAGAGTAAAATGCTTTACACTGATGCAACTACAGTAATTGGTTTGTTCTGCTCTGAGTTCAATTTAAAATGACAATTATTTTTTGAATATGTGATTTAAATCTTTCAAGATATATTACAGTAAAAAGGGAAAAAGCCTTAGAATTGAAATGGAGACTCACAACTAGTTATGGAGGAGAAAATGAGTGTCCATGAGATAACATTTAAACTTTATGTTGTGACTTCAATCAAGAATGAATTTGAATTTTTAGAATGTATTATAAGAGCATTTGAATATATAAGGCTAACCATTTAAAAATGACTTTTAAATTCACAGTTAAACCCTAATTAAAGATTCTAAATGAGGTCTCAGTCAAAATTGCCAGCTGTGCCACCCAAACATCCATCTAAGGCACTTCCATGTGTTATCACATCAATATTTTCACAATTATATAATATTATATTGCAAGTAAGACTATCTAGGTTAAATGATCTCAGCTCACTAATTCTTACATTTAAAACTGTTCCAGTCAAGGAATAATGGTTTATTCCTTTTTATCACAAATGTTCATCTGCAAATAAATGCTGTAGAGATGAAGATTTAGGAATACATTTGTGATTTTACAAAATGATGGAGCCTGCTTACAATAATTCACAATGCAGTTTAAAACAGCAACATCATCATTTTAATCAAAATTCAGTAGGATAAGAATTTTGGGAACTAATAAATTATAGTGACGCTCATGATAGTAAAATCACACTAGAGTTATATCACTTCCATGTAAACCAGGAAAACATCATTAAAAAATTCAAAAACATATTGGGGGATGTGCATTTTTATGTATTAAGATAGGGGATTAGTCCAAGGAGTCTCCTTAAACTTATTTTACAAAATAGATATATTATTATTATTCCTTTTCATTAATTTTTCTTTTTGTGATACATTAGAATAAATAATATTATTCAGTTTTCTTTTACAATGATGTGGCTATTTTCCCACCCAGTTTACCAATACAAATGGACAAATTAAACTGATCTACAGCTGCCCTATTACTACCAATATCATTTCATATTTATTGGATGGAAGGGGACTGATAAGAGCATACCAGCTATTCTTTTTTTTAAAAAAAAACATCTTTAATGGAGTATAATTGCTTTACAATGGTGTGTTAGTTTCTGCTTTATAACAAAGTGAATCAGCTATGCATATACTTATATCCCCATATCTCCTCTCTCTTGTGTCTCCCTCCCACCCTCCCTATCCCACCCCTCTAGGTAGTCACAGAGCACTGAGCTGATCTCCCTGTGCTGTGTGGCTGCATTCTTTAAATCTACATTCTTATTTTAATTTCCCTATATTTAGTCCCATCCCTCAAGGGTGATTTCTAAGTCTCATAGTTACTAATGCCATGTTGGCAAAATGATTGGGGAATGGAAGCATGAATAGCATGTTTACAGGAAGCAATGGCAGAGAAACTGGCTTAATGCTGACAGGTCTTCTGGCAAGAGGACATTATAAAAACAACTGGATCTTTTTTACTAGTTAGAGTTTAATTAGAAACAAAAACAGAACAGTTTGCGGGGGGGAGGAATTTTAATAGCTCTATTTCATTACTTAGTTTTTCTAGATACTACGCTATGTATTTTACAGTTAGTCTGTATCTCCCAACAAAAATATGTTAGCTGGTTATCATTACCCTCATTTCACAGGTGAAGAAATTAAATAGGAAATGTTTGAACTTTGTGCTAACCTGATAGTGAAAATTTGAAGTGTAATATTTTACACACGCATACACATTTTCAAAAAATGCTTAACTCAATTTTTCAAGCTACTCTTATTTTTAATTTCATATCTGAGGCTTCATATCTGTGCCACATTCCATATCATGAGAAATAGATTATATCTACTAGGTACAATCTTGCAACCCTTTGACACAATTAAGCCTTAATAAAAATATACTCACAAATTCTGGATAAACTGCATTTGTATTAGTTTCTTAGAGCTGCCATAACAAAATATCACAGATTGAGTATCTTAAACAACAGAAACTTATTTTCTCACAGTTATGGAAACTGGAAGTCCAAGATCAAAGGGTCAGCAAGTTTGATTTCTTCTGAGGCATCTTTCCTTGACTTGAAGATGACCACTTCCTGTGGTCTTCCCTCTGTGTTTGCCTGTCTGTGTCCAAATTTCAGTTTATTTCAAAAATGCCAGTTATATTGAATAAGGCCTATCCTAATGAACTCATTTATTCTTATATGATTGTCTCCCTTTAATATGTCTCAAAATTATTATTTTACACAAGCATAAAGGCAATATAATTCATATCAAAACAGAAAAAAAGTTTCCAGTTAGAGAATCTCTTCTTGAAACATGTTTATTATCTTGTTAAATACAAGTATTCAGAGAAAGAAAAAAAGCAATTAGTATCCTACACTTTCATCAAATTATGAAATATTTTAGATTTTTTTTTTCCAGTGGAACAACTACATCGGATTAAAGTTTGGTAGGGACAGACTTTGATTACTCTGAAAATCTTTTCAAAATACACTTACGGGGAGAGGATGCTGCCTTAGCTTCTTGCTATTAAAAGTGTGGTTCAAACATACCCTAGGCGCTCACTAGAAACCCAGAATCTCGTGCTCTACTCCAGTCTTTTCAAATCAGAATCTGCATTTTAACTTCCTCTGAGGTGATTCTTATATACAATAACCTTTGAAAAGCTCTGATCTGAAATATAGCAGGTTTTCCCCAAAAGCACCATATATACGAATCAATGGAGATATAAGTGGGCGCAAGATCAGGAGTAAGGGAAAATGATGCAGAAGATTGATTTTCCTTTTGTTCTATTTTTTCCCAAAGCTACCCAACTTGTCTATACACATACATTATATCAAATAGTATTGTTTTAAAATGTTTCATAATTGTTTTATTTGTTGATGTGGAATAAATGCACTCCAGTATTCACAGTTTTATATGTCTTATGATAGCAGCTCACAAATGAATTCCTTGAAATCCTAGTACTAAAAATATTTTGGGAGAAGGAAAAGGATTCTTTGGTCGATAAGTTTGAGCAGATTGTCATATTGGATCCTTCTTACATAAAGTACATTAATTCACAATGTGCATTAGCATATAAAAGACTTTGAACATTTCTGCAGTAAAGCAACATGTCTAACATTTAACTCTGCCTGTGTCCCAGACTAATTTTACCATGGATACCTTTCATCTAAACTTCTATCAATATGTGAGAGATCAGTGGAATTGATGTGTTCATAGACTTTGGTGTGCACACATCCAAGTTCAAACTACAGCTTTATTACTTCATAGGTATAATTTTAGGCAATATTTAACATATTCAAGTCCCAATTATCTTGTAAATAAAGTGCAGCATGGTAATATTTACCTATGTCACAAAGAGTGGCCCAGATTCTGAATACATGCAAGCTATTATGTCATGGAATATATCTTGGGGAAGGCTGGGATGAATATATCTAGAAGTATATGTGTGTGTATACATATATATATATATATATATATATGGATGAATATATATGGAAATACATATGTCATTATATGACAGTATATGTATAAATATAGTGTATAGGTATAGAGTTGTAGTATATGTATTAAACATATATAAAATAATTATAAATTATACAGAGTTCTATAGTCAGTCTGTGATTTCAAAGTTCATATAACATTAACACTTTTCATGCTTCACTTAAGTAACAACTTGATATAAAAATGTTCTAACTTTATCAGTTACTTTCATTTTCAGAATGCTTGGTTTTATCAAGTTTTATCCATATTACTTTGCAATTCTCTTTGCTCTCATTCTATAACTGTTCTGCCAGAATCATCTTAAATGATTGGTTTTCTATAACTACTTGATCTTACAAGGAGAAGAAAGAGAAATGGCTGGAAACCTAAGACACAATTGGAAAAATGGATTTCTAATTTTGCATTAATGGACAAAGTTACAGTTTTTCATGTAGGCCTATGCTCAAGTTTTAAAGGGATGTGGCTCAGTGACTTCTTCAGTATAGTTCTTAAGGAACCTGGTAAATTAGTGTTCATGTACTCAAAAACTAACTATACAATAAAACTGAACAAGAATTACAGTGTTTGCATAAAACCAGATTAGGATACCTTCAAAGTCCCCTCTTTCAAAACATCACTAATAGTGATCTGAAATCAAAAATTAAAATTTCCTTTCAAGCAATGCCAAAGAATATATAAAGATATTTTCTAGGGCCTCCCTGGTGGCGCAGTGGTTGAGAGTCCGCCTGCTGATGCAGGGGATACGGGTTCGTGCCCCGGTCTGGGAGGATCCCATATGCCGCGGAGCGGCTGGGCCCGTGAGCCATGGCCGCTGAGCCTGCGCATCCAGAGCCTGTGCTCCGCAATGGGAGAGGCCACAACAGTGAGAGGCCCGCGTACCGCAAAAAAAAAAAAAAAAAAAAAAAAAAAAAGATATTTTCTAGTGAAATATATATATATTTTAAATAATTTATTTATTTTTGGCTGTGTTGGGTCTTTGTTTCTGTGCGAGGGCTTTCTCTAGTTGCGTCAGTCGGGGGCCACTCTTCATCGCGGTGCGCGGGCCTCTCACTATCACGGCCTCTCTTGTTGCGGAGCACAGGCTCCAGACACGCAGGCTCAGTAGTTGTGTGTGGCTCAC
This sequence comes from Hyperoodon ampullatus, assembly GCF_949752795.1. Lineage (NCBI taxonomy): Eukaryota > Metazoa > Chordata > Mammalia > Artiodactyla > Ziphiidae > Hyperoodon > Hyperoodon ampullatus. Next base: position 33,833,887 of record NC_136925.1, on the reverse strand, counting down.
GGGCCTAGTTGCTTGGCGGCATGTGGGATCTTCCCAGACCAGGGCTCGAACCTCTGTCCCCTGCATTGGCAGGCAGATTCTCAACCATTGCGCCACCAGGGAAGCCCGAAATATATTTTTTAAGGCTGAATTCCATGTTCCAAATAAATATTCAACCTGAGAGAATATAAACCAACTTTTTATAGATTTTATTTGTTATGTTATTTGTCAGGATTCTTCTTTTGGAAAGTGGGATTAATTCTCCATAACTTTATTAATTACCTGTATTTTTTTGTATTCAAATTTCTATTTAAATTTAGACTTGCTGCTAAATTTCAATGTATTTTGGCAGCTCCAAAATTATATGTAATTATGAGCTTTCCTTCAAACCTCCTCAGTGACATTCAGTTGTTTTTTTGTTTATTTGTTTAAGTGTTGATCAGTGTAGGCTGGGTAAAGTTTCATTTTCATTTCCAGAGAGAAAAAAATAGAAAAAAAAAAAAAAAGAAGAAAAACTCAGTGAAATAGTTCTCAGGAGAGCCAATTATAAATTTCTCGTTATATACTTTATAAGAGAAGTGTATGAACTGAATTTAAATACATGTTCTTAAATGATGAGACTGTCAGCCTTTTAAAGAAATAATGACTATTAATATATGGCAGGAATATGCATTATGAAAAGAACTCTTTGAGGAAGGGGCATATCCTCAGCTCACATTTCACCAGAAACTATGTTAGCTATTTTTCCCAAGGTCTTAAAATAATAAGTAGCTTTGCATAAATTCAAATCCAAGCTAACTCCAGAGCATGCATATTGTTGGATAATCTATGCCAAGAATAAGATAAAGCAGAGGTTTATGTAAATGATACCATACATATTGGGAGACAAAGATCTTCATTAAGAAAAACAAAACAAAACAACAACAACAAAAACCACAGAAATCCCTGGACATATAATCAAATAGTAAATACACAAAGCAAAAAATAAAATGGATCAAGAGTTGTCAATGGCCTTTAAAGGCTAAGTGCAAAACCTCAGTTCCCAGGCTTATCACTGCTACTCTGTAATGTAAGAAAAGAAAAATGAAATATACATAAACACCAATTTACAAAAAGGCCAGAGTTAACTGGATAACAGAATATGAAAAATTTAATGACTTATGGTAAATGAGTTTATTTTCTATTTTAGTTTGTGACATTTCATGAAGAGATAAAGAGCACTTAAATTTTATAGGCATCAGTATTTGAAGCTAATTTGAAAAAGATTAGAAAAGTAGGTGGCAGAAGGAGATGGAAGAAATGGGAAAATATAAGTATTATTTACTTATTCAATGTATAATAATTAAGCACTAAATATTCCAAGCACTGTTCTAGTTTCTGGAGACTGTGGTACACAAGATGGAGTCCTGGTCATTTAACCCTAATCTTGAGATGTGACTTGTATGGTGATCATTGACCATCATGAAGAAATAGTCTATTTTGAACCATTATATATAACCACTAAACTCCAAATCCTTTCCGGTCTATTAGTTTCACACAGGGTCCAGAAGCTCCAGAGGAAGAGAAGATTGTGCTGCTGACACCCCAGGTGTTCAAGCGTTCTGGCATAACTTCAGAAATGTTCAGAAGATTTGCTATTTACAAAGTGTGGGAAAAGAATAGGGAAGGCCAGTTAAAGTGATCCCAATAAATAATCTTGGCCTATATGAGAACATATTGTAACCTTTATCCCTACACCAACAGAATACAGTAGAGGGTAGGAAGAGTCACCAAAATAAAGCTGAGGATTGGTAATCCTAATTTACCAGGAGTCAAAGAAGGGTAACGACAAAGTTTCATACTTTGTGAAAATGCAAAAGTTAGGAGACACTTAGGAATATCAAAAGAAAAAAAGAAAAAGAGAAGGAGTAGAAGGAAGACTTGCATGAGAATGAAGAAACCAGGCTTTACGAGAAGTTACTTCCTCATTAGTGGGAGAGTGGGGAATAAGTAGTTATCCTCACATTTAATTTAATTTAATTTTATTTTAGTATTGAGGTATAGTTAGTTTACAATATTATGTTAGTTTCAGCATACAACATAGTGATTCAATATTTTTATAGATTACACTCTATTTAAAGTTATTTTAGAATATTGGCTATATTCCCTGTGCTGTACAATATATCCTTATCTATTTTATGAATAACAGCTTGTACCTTGTAATCCTCTACCCCTATCTTCCCCCTTCCCCCTTCCCTCTCCCCTCTGGTAACCACTAGTTTGTCCTCTATATCTGTGAATCTGTTTCTGTTTTGTTATATTCATTCCTTTATGTTTTAGATTCCACATGTAAGTGATAACATACAGCATTTGTCTTTTTCTGTCTGACTTATTTCACTTAGCATAATACCCTCTGGGTCCATTTACATTGTTGCAAATGGCAGAATTTCATTCTTTTTTATGGCTGAGTAATATCTCATTGTTTATATACACCATATCTTCTTTATCCATTCATCTGTTCATGGACACTTAGGTTGCTTCTGTGGCTTGGCTGTTGTAAATAATGCTACTATGAACATTGGGGTACATATATCTTTTTGAATTAGTGTTTTTGTTCCCTTTGGATAAATACTCAGGAGTGGAATTGCTGGATAAAATGGTAGCTCTATTTTTAATTTTTTGAGGAACCTCCATGCTGTTTTCCACAGTGGCTGCACCAATTTACATTCCTACCAATGGTGTTCTAGAGTTTCCTTTTCTTCACATCCTCCCCAACATTTGTTATTTGTGTTCCTTTTGACTATAGCCAGTCTGTCATGTGTGAGGTGATATCTCACTGTGATTTGCATTTCTCTGATGATTAGCAATGTTGAACATCTTTTCATGAGATGCCTGCTGGCCACCTATATGTCTTCTTTGGAAAATGTCTATTCAAGTCTCTTGCCCATTTTTTAATCAGTTTTTTTTTTCTATATTGAGTTGTATGAACTGTTTATATATTTTGGATATTAACCCCTTATCAGTCATATCATTTGCAAAGATTTTCTCCCATTCTGTAGGTTGTCTTTTTGTTTGTTGATGGTTTCCTTTGCTGTGAAAAAGCTTTTGAGTTTAATTAGGACCCATTTGTTTATTTTTGTTTTATTTCCTTTGCTTTAGGAGACAGATCCAAAATAATATTGCTTACAATTTATGTCAAAGAGTGTTCTGCCTATGTTCTCTTCTGGGAGTTTTATGGTTTCCATCTTGCATTTAGGTCTTTAGTCAATTTTGAGTTTATTTTTATATATGGTGTGAGGAAATGTTCTAATTTCATTCTTTTACAGGCAGCTATCCAGTTTTCCCAGCACCACTTATTGAAGAAACTATATTTTCTGTATTATATTTTTTGCTTCTTTTGTCATAGATTAATTGACCATATGTACATAGGTTTATTTCTGGTCTCTCTATTCTGTTCCATTATCTATGTGTCTGGTTTTGTGCAGGTACTCTACTGCTTTGATTACTGTAGCTTTGCAGTATAGTCTGAAGTCAGGGTGCATAATATCTCTGGCTTTGTTCTTTTTTCCTCAAGATTGCTTTGGCTATTTGGTGTCTTTTGTGGTTCCATATAAATTTTAGGGTTACTTGTTCTAGTTCTGTGAAAAATGTCATGGATATTTTGGTAGGAATTGCATTAATCTGTAGCTTGCTTTGGGTAGTATGGAAATTTTAACAATATTAATTCTTCCAATCCGTGAACACAGGGTATCATTCCATTTCATTGTGTCATCTATTTCTTTCATCTGTGTTTTATATTTTTCAGAGTATAGGTCTTTTCCCTCCTTGGTTAAGATTATTCCTAGGTATTTTATTCTTTTTGATGCAATTTTAAATGCAGTTGTTTTCTTACCTTTTCTTTTTGATTGTTCATTATTAGTGTAGAAAAGAGCAACAGATTTCTCTGTATTAATTTTGCATCCTGCAAATTATGAATTCATTTATTAGTTCTAATAGTTTTTGGTGGAAACTTTAGGGTTTTCTGTATATGGTATTATGTCATCTGCAATAGTGACCGTTTCACTTCTTCACTTCCAATTTGGATGCCTCTTATTTCTTTTTCTTTTCTGATTGCTGTGGCTAGGATTTCCAATGCTGTGTTAAATAGAAGTGGTGAGAGTGGGCATCCCCTCCTTAGTTACCCTATTTCAAAAGGAAAAACTTTCACTATGAGTCTTGGCTTATCGGCTCAATGTCTAGTGATCTTTGAAAAAATATTCATGCAGTCTTGTGCTGTTTCTAGGTTTGAGTTTTGGTTATGGTGAACACAATTTAGGGTAAGTCCCAGCAGGGATTTTAGCTCAGGGGTAGAGCATTTGACTGCAGGATGGGTTCCCAGGTTCTAATTTCTTAGAAAAGAAAGCCTGGATATAATAAATATTTCAATAGATGTGCCAATTATCAAGAAACTGGCTCTCAGTTTCAAATACACCCTATTTACCCTGCTTTTTAATACTATCAATGGACCCTGGAACCCCAGTGGCTTCCCAGTGAATCTTGACAATACTCCAGTGTGATGATTCCCAAGTCTTAGCAGCACCCTAGAGGGCAGGTTTCTACTGGCCTCCTTCAGGTTTGGGGAGGAGTGTGGTGACTCTCACAAGTCTTTTCCTTCCTTGGGTACTGTATCTCAGCCCTAGAAGTAGTAACTGTGCTTTGACATCTGCTACTCTTGTTTCTTACAGATTTATTTTTATCCTTCTTAGTAGTTAATTCCCTTTTACTGTTTAAAACATCTATATTGAATTTTCTTTGTTCAAACTACTAGTGTGATTTTGCCTACTGACTGGACCCTGACTGGATACATAAGGATGCAAATATTTATAAGTAAGAAATTGTGCCTTTAGTTGTTTGAGATCAACAATTGTCTACCTGTTGCTGTTTTGTCCAATTATTTTCCCTACCCCACCACCCATAAAATCAGATAAATCACTCAGTGTTCTTTACCTCAGGGAAGGGATGACCAGAACATAAATGCTAAAAGAAAACAAAAAACAAACCTGGATTTCCTATCCAAAAACCCTTAATTTATAGTGGACTGCAGAGGATTTGTAATATAGATTAAAATGCTATGGAAATAACACAAGGGCAGAAAGAGTCTCTAATTCCCTACCTACACCAACTCCCCAGACAAGAAAAAACAATCATTTTATTTGAAATTAGAAGTACAGAGAGAAAAGGATGAGAGGAGAAATGTGAATGAATAGCTGTGCCCTGAAACCTTGTCTGTTTTTAAAAGTCTGTGTTGCCTTTCTATCTGAAAGAAATCTTGACTGATTGGAAAAAATCTTGGGTTTAATGTTACCTCATTCATATCTTTGGTAAACTTTTTTCTGCATTGAACCTGTATGCATAGAATATAAGACTACCTAATACATTATCTTTTATATACATGATATTTCTTTTTTGAGGTTTTTAAAATTTTTTCAATAGACTAAATCTAGATAGTGTTGATTAAATTAGATAAAATTTACCTGTAGTAAGATGGCATATTAATTCTGTTATTTCTTTATATTTGAAAAATTTCTTCTATTATACTTTAAAGATTGTTGGTGTATATTTAATCCGCCCTCTATTGATAAAACACTAACAACCTCTCTGATCAATCTCTGTTGTCTGACTTCAAAAACTATCTTCTCTAATTGTTTCTTTGTTCTGCATTTCTTGTCATAACTTCGAGATTTTTTTCCAATTAACTGATTCAGTTTTCTACCATGTCATTTTTGGTTTTATCTATTAATTTTACATAGTGGTCTTTTTGAAGTCAAATTGATTTTTCAGTGATATATTTTTGCTTTTTCATTCTAATCAATTTTACTTTCATTTGAGTTTGTATTTCTTATTTCATCATCTTTCCATTTTGCTGAGAGTTAGAAGAATTTATCAAAGGGAAGAAATATTCTCTTTACGGAATATATCCCTTCTAGAAATGATTCTTTCTTTAGCATGCCATGTTATTTACCACTTTATTCCCTTTTTCCGCTCTGTAAATATGTAAATGTTTTGAAGATTCTCCCATTCCATATATTTTCTTCTGATTCATGTTTGACATGAGTAAATAAGTCTAGATTTTCTCTTGGCCTGAATTTATAGTTGAGGGATAGTCCTTCTTTATCTTAATAGTCTTTGTGACTTCTTCCTAAAATCCATTGATATTCACAATTAAATATTATGAATTACAGATATAATTTCTTCAAATTTGCTGTCAAATATTTTGATCACTTAGACAAAGTATATGTTGAGTTTCTTGTATATGCCAGACCCTGTACACTGGGAAGGTATATGTGAACAAGATAGAAAGGCTAGTGCCCTCGTACAATTTATGATCTAAGTGATGGAGTATGAAACTATCCAGGAGACTCTGAAATTCTTAAAGAGAGTCAATGATGTCTTGTTTTACAGAGAGAATACCAAGCTCAGTTTCACTCAGAGGTTAAGCTCAAGTTTGGATATAGCTTTTGCTCCTACCTGGGTTTAATCTTTTATGAAAATAGCTGTTAACTTAGCTGCAGAGAATTTTCTCCCACCACTGCTTCTCATCATGTGTGACATTTGAATGAATAAAACTACTCTTTTAACAAAAGATTGAGGTTTTGGATTCAGGTATCTTCTAGAGTAAACTCCTTGTAAATTGCCAAATCCCTAGAATGAGGCAACACACTGTCATTAACATCCATTAAAATATTAATGTGGGTTTAAAAACCATAATGTAGTAGTGCATGTATTTATTAGAATTATGAGTGAGATCTTTTTGGAATACATCTCTTAATCACACTATAATGTAGACTAGTACATTCAGAAAATGTGCATAGTTTGAACATTCTCATGTAAATGTAACATCTAATTTCTCTGACAGAGATCCCACTATTGCTTGCTTAAATATTATTTAACCTTTGTTTAGCACAAATTGTATGATATTTTATGCTTCCAGTAATGTATTTCTAATAAACAGTATTTTTTTTAATAATAAGGTTAGTAAATGCTTACAATAGAAAGTGTTTAACTAGAAAATATAGAGAAGAAAAATTATTCACCAACAAGAGGAAAACTCTATTAGCTTTGGTATGTTTCTTGCCAGACTCCCTCATTTCACATATTCAATGTCGTATTCTTCTTTTAATTACTAAACATGATGACATAAGAATGTTTCAAAGTTATTGCAAATTCTTAAGAAGTATGTTGCTTCATCTCAAGACTTTACCTTTATCCTTTTTACTACTGTTAGACATTTGGCTTATTTTTTTTTAATCTATTGTAAATAAAACTGCAATGTATATTGTAGAGTATAAAACTTCTGTTAATATATCATTTTCAAAATGTTAAAGATGATTATTATGGAAATATAAAATACATGCCAAATATTTTATTAAGCTTGCTGATTAATGAGGAAACCAGTAAGATATTAAAACCACTATAAAGGAGAATTTGAACACCAGAAGTAGATAAAAGCAATCAGGAATGCCGAACTTAACATGTTAATAAATGCAACTTTGGTTAGCATTCTATGAGGCAATAAAATATAAAGCTTGGGATTATGTCTCTAAAGACAGGAAGTCAATTTTCTCTAGTGTGGATGATATCTATTTGCATTGCTGTGGACAAAAATAATTGGTATGACAACCATTATTCAAGAATACTTGTACACTTATAAAGTGGTAAAATAGACTAGTCATTAGAAAGACAGTCAAAGGTGCACACCCTTATATCCTAATAATTCCTAAGGTGTACATCTTAATAAATATCATTATATTATCAGCTCCCTGTGAACATTATGCCTACTAAAAAACATGCAGTAGTCTCTTGCCCATTGACAGATCTTAGAAAATATTTCCTGAGACTTTTATTTTTTGTGAACTCTGACCAGTGTCTCTCCTTTTCCTCCACCCCTAGCCACCATCATTCTACTTTCTATAAGTTTGACTTTTTGTTTTCATCATATTTGTCTTTCTGTCAGACTTACATTACTTAGCATAATGTTCTAAAGGTCCATCCATGTTGTCACAAATGGCAGGATTTCCTTCTTTTTTTTTATAGCCAAATGATACTCCATTGTGTGTGTGTTTGTGTATACATATTTCATATTTTCTTTATCCATTCATCTGCTGGTAGATTGTTAACATGTCTCAACTCTTATGAATAATGCTTCATTGAACATCGTGGTGCAGGTATCTTTGAGAGAGTGATTTTGTTTCCTTCAGATATATACCTAGAAGTGGGATGGCTGGAGCATATGGTAGTTCTATTTTAAATTTTGTGAGCAACCTCCACACTGTTTTCTACAATGATTGTATCAATTTACATTTTCACCAACAGTGCACTAAGGTTCCCTTTCCTCCACATTGTCAATGAAACTTGTTATATCTTGTCTTTTTGATAGTAGCCATTCTAACAGTGTGAGGTGATACCTTGTGCTTTTAATTTCAATTTTTCTGATGATTAGTGATGTTGGGCAACTTTTCATATACCTATTGGCCATTTGTATGTCTTCTTTGGAAAAATGTGTATTCAGGTACTTTGAGCATTTTTTAATCAGATTGTGTTGTTGCTATTGAGTTATATGAGTTCTTTATATATTTTGCATATTAACCTCTCATATATGGTTTGCAAATATTTTCTTACATTCTATAGGTTGTCTTCATTCTATTGGTTGTTTCTTTTGCTATGCAGAAGCTCTTTAGTTTGACATAGTTTCGCTTGTTTATTTTTGCTTTTGTTGCCTGCACTTGTGATATCAGATCCAAAAATCATTGCTAAGACAAATGTCAAGGAATTTTTTCCCTACGTTTTATTTTAGAAGTTTTATAGTTTGGGGTCTTACATTTAAGTGTTTAATACATTTCAAGTTAGTTTTTATGAATGGTGTAAGACAGAGGTCCAATTTCATTCTTTTGCATGTAGCTGTCCAGTTTTCCCAATATTATATATTAAGGAGACTATCCTTTCTCCATTGAGTGTTCTTGATTCCCTTGTCAAATATTAGTTGACCATAGATGAATCTGTTTATTTCTAGGCCCCCTATTCTATTCCATTGGCCTGTGTGTCTGTTTTTAATACCAAAACTATACAGTTTTAATAATGATGGTTTTGTAGTATAATTTGAAATCAGGAGGTGTGATGCCTCCAGCTCTGTTCTTAATTTTTCTTTGGCTATTAAGGGTCCATACAAATTTTAGGATTATTTTTTCTATTTCTGTGAAAAATGCCATTAGGATTTTGATAGAAATTGCATTGAATCTATAGATGGCTTTGGGAATTACAGACATTTTAACAGTGTTATTTCTTCTGATTCATGATCATGCGATATCTTTGCATTTATTTGTGTCTTTTTCAATTTCTTTCATCAATGCCTTATATTTTTCAGTGTACAGATAATTTCACCTCCTTGGTTAAATTTATTCCTAAGTATATTATTGTCTTTGATGCTATTGTGAATGGGATAGTTTGCTTTATTTCTTTTACAGATAGTTCATTGTTGGTACACAAAAACACAACTGATTTTTATATATTGATTTAGTATTTTGCAACTTTACTGAATTCGTTAATTAGTTCTAAACACTTTTTGGTGACATATTTAAGGTTTTCTATATATAAGTTCATATGATTCATAAACAGAGACAATATTTCTTTTCCTTTCTGATTTGGATGACTTTAATCTCTTTTTCTTCCTGATTGCTCTGGTTAAGACTCAGGTACTAAGGTGAATAGGAGTAGTAAGAGTTGGCATCCTTGCCTTGTTCCTGGTTTTCGAGAAAAAGCTTTCAGCTTTTCACCATTGAGTATGATGTTAACTGTGTGTTTGTCATATATAGCCTTTATTATATTGCAGTCTTCCTTTTCTATATTGAATTTGTTGAGAGCTTTTATCATGAAAAAGATGTTTAATTTTTTTGTTAAACACTTTTTCTGCATCTATTGAGAGGGTCATATGGTTTTCATTCTTCATTTTATTAATGTAGTGATCTTGACATTTTTGGCAATTCAAATTAATTTCAATAATGGATTTGGAGAATTATTAGAAATAAAATTGCCAAGTTCAATAGTATAAAATTATTGTTACACCAAATGAAATAAATTAACAGATTGCAAATTTTTCAGGAAGATTTTAACAATATAACTTTTACCAATATCACTTGAGACTGTCTCTTTCTAACAATATTAACTGGAATTAAATATTATAATATTAAAATGTTTCCAAAAATTATTAATTTCCTAGGCCAATAAAGGTTATTTATTTATTTATTTTCTGAAGCTGAACATTAAGAAAATATTTAGAAGTCTTTGTGTTTTTTCAAGTATAAATGTTCTCTTCTTGCTCTTTGCTATTTTTTTCCAGTTCAGCCTATATCAGTGTCTTTATCGACTGATATTATTAATTTGCAGATTAAAAATATCAATCCATTTTTGTACTTGTAGCAAATTTTTTCACCTAAATTTGTTTAGCTTTTTTAATTTTAAGCTTGTTGTTGTTCTGTGATTTTTGTTTCAACAGAAACTTTTATAGTTTTATAGTGATGAATCTGCCAATATTTTACTTTGAGGTTGATTCTGCTTTTATACAAAAAAATTTCTAAATTCACACAGAGATATTCTAATTTTAACTCTATTTTACCTGGTGTTTTGTGTGTGCTTAAGCATGTGTGTATGTTTTGGGCCGGTGACCTAGATATCTATTTCCCGCTCAAATTACTGTCTCACTTGGTCAATAATTATTCTCTTACTCTCATGTTAAAATTTTACATGAAATAATGTTTATTTCTGGCATATTAAACCAAACTATACTATTTACTATTATTATGACCGCATCATATTATTAGTACATTTCTAAGGAGAAGTTGTTTTCATTACTTTCTGTTACATAACATCGCTCAGCACAGTTAAAAAATAAAAGGTAAATTTCTTTCCTACTCAAGGATGCTTATCGATATTCTTTCTAACACACAGAGTCATTTCTATTTAGTTACACTTATGCTAAAACCAAATCAGAGCAAAATGACACCTGAAAAATCATTCTGGAATGTATTAGTTGGCTTTCTTTAACCATAGCTCTATCAATTCATAGACAGAAATAGAGTCACAAGGACCCTGCATATTTTGTTTTTCTTCCTTCGCCATCCCAAGCTGAGATAGGTAAAAATAGAGAAAGAGATGTCAAGGGGGATAGTTGAAGAAGAGAGAAAATATACATTTTCTACATTATATATGTATTATACAATATATTTATACATTTATATAAATATATATATTTAGAAATGTATACATTTATCTGTTCATGTTACTATATCATATATTTACGTTATACATAATTATATTATTAAAATATAACATAATTTTAAAAGTTACATTGCATTGTATATATTATTCCACATATATGGGATACTATATATACGTGTGTGTGTGTATATATATACATATATATATATATATTGCATCTCTACCATCCTCTTTTCCTCCTTTCTCTTATTGTTAGTTAATTAGTATATTATATGAGTGTACTTAGGTGAAAAATTCATAAAATACAATCCAATCTCACAGCCAAAGCTTCTGTTTGCTTCAAAGAGACAACATAGGAAAAATGTAGAGGAAAATGTTACTTTCCCTTCTATTTCCATCAGATATAATGAATGTTATAACCTACGAATCCAGAAAGAGAAATCTGGGGTGAGTGATAAATGTTTTCTTCTCCCTACCACACCAAATGTATGACAAAAATGGATCATTTTCAAGCACTATATGAAAGTGTATTTTTTCCCTGAATTGTGAGATTTTGATATACTCATTTATATTTTAAATCAATCTCTGTCATCCTACCTTGCAGCAGTATTCTGGCCATCTGATCACCTCTCCTCTTTTGACATTTCCCTGGTTGTAAGGGTTTGGCATTTTTCATGTTCTTTGGCACCATGTACAGTATTTTAACTGTGGTTTCAGTTGTGCCATAGATAGAAGGGTCAACAACCCTAGCTTCATAACATAATGTCCCTGAGTACCCTGGGGTGTATTTCTTTACTCGAATATTGTTTCCTTGATTGTTTTAACAGAGTTGATGCATTTTCCTAGCGTTCATCTATCACAAAACAATTTACAATGCCTCACAAAACCCCACTACCTTGGAAAGAATGTATTTATGTTATCTTTGGCTCAGAGTGAATGACTCAGGTAGTACCATGTCCCTGAGGCCTTGTTCTTTAGGTTCTTTCTGTTTAAAGAAAATACATTTAGGTCAAATACTGAAACAGGAACTACATTTAGATAGCAGTGAGAACTGGTGAAAAATTGCTTGGCAAGCAAACTTTCTTAGCAAAGTTCTCTTGCTGAACTTAAGAGCCTTAAAGCTTAAAGAGCCTGTAGCCTTATATTATTTTAAATTGCAGATAATTTAAAATTAGTATTAAAGCAAATAAAGCCTTTAATTAATGAAATAGAAAGATATTGTTTGATTTTCTGTGTCAATGATACTTGTCCTCCAAGACTAAAATGAAAAACATTTTTTCATTCCTGCCATGATTTTAAATGGGCTGAGCATGTGTTCATACTGTGTCTGTAGCATAAGAATACATTAATACACAGACCTTGAGAGAATATTTCTTTGCCAGTATAATTTTGGAAGCACAGAATCATAATGGTATAGTAATATAGAAGAGTGAGGTTTTGCAAGGCACTCTAAATTGTTTTATGATAAATTGAAGCTAAGTTGGAAACATATTCCCTAGTTTTCCATTTCCTGTATGTTTCTGGGTTAGGTTTGGTCACAAGAGGGATTTGTGCCAGATTTAGAAGGTGGAAGTAAAAGCCGTAGACAGTTTCCCCAGTGATCAGCACAGAGCTGTAGGCATTATTGCAGTCCATACAATATGTTGCTGATCTCCTGGCTCACAGGGCAGATACCTATAAGTCCTTCTACTTTGCAGTTTGGGGTCCTGGCTTATGCATGAAAAAAAATGTTTACTCAGGGCTTCCCTGGTGGCCCAGTGGTTGAGAGTCCGCCTGCCGATGCAGGGGACACGGGTTCGTGCCCCGGTCCGGGAGGATCCCACATGCCGCGGAGCGGCTGGGCCTGTGAGCCATGGCCCCTGAGCCTGCGCGTCTGGAGCCTGTGCTCTGCAGTGGGAGAGGCCACAACAGTGAGAGGCCCGCGTACCGCAAAAAAAAAAAAAAAAAAAAAAAGTTTACTCAAAGCCATAGATTGGGTTTCTGGTAGTTTAGTACCTTACATTGTTCTTAAAATGCTTAGACTGCCTGTTCTAGTTTTGGAGTATCAAGCTAAAATAAGATTCTACAAACACTGGCAGTGTCTTATAAGCTGCACTCTATTTACCAGTTGTTTACATTAAAATTGACTTTAGTGAAATTCATGCAAATAAAAGTTTTCAAATCAGATGTGTTACGGGTGCTTAGCTGACGTCAAGAATACCTATTGGCTGCCTAATTTGCTCAGAGGAGTCAGAATATTGGTTAAAAAATACACGTTTTGGATTTGCCATCTCTAGAAACTTGTACCTGGACAGATAATGTCTCAATTTTAATCAAAGAAGAAGAAAGTGAAAAAAAAAAGAAAAGAAAGAAAATATAGGCAAACAAGAAAGACCTAGAATAATAGATTGGGGAAAATTAAGAATAGGAAACCTTATTAGGAAGGTCATTTAATGTTGAACTTATTTGTATTCTTATCTTTTGTCTCTTATTGTATCTTTATCTTATCTTTTGAAAAAAATTAAAAATATTTAAATTTCTAATATTTTCACAAAAAATCCCCATTAGTTTACTAATCTTTTGGAAAAAATAAAGTAATATCATGAAAAATTTTTATTTAATATTATATATTCTTTGAAAACAATTTAGACATAATGACCACTGATGCAATGAACACTGTGCAATTTAAATTTAAAATTTACATATTCAGGCTTAACATAATAAAACAAATTTCTCAAAAAAGCTTTCTATTGTATTTCACAAATGTTATTAACATATTTTGCCTCATTTGAACCTAAAAATAAGCCAGGGAAGTGTGCCAAATGAAAGCTCTAACAAGGTTTATTATCCATATTGTCTCAAATTCAGCAAATCAAATTTCAAATATTTCATTTAATAAGGTACAAATGTATATATTAGTAAAAACTGAATGAGAAAACAACTACACAAATATCCTGAAGGCAGATAATGAAGTTAATAATGAACCATTGACCAAGACTTGACTCAAAAATTAATTTTTTTGTATATAAAGAGTAAGATAAAACTTAGTAGAACCTCCACATATGCATTAATTTAAAGTTTTATGACATTTTAAAAACTTATTCAGGTTTTATGTCGATGCTTTCTTTTTGCAGTTTTCTAAGCAATTTCCTTCTCATCATTTTCTGGACAATTGAGTGATTTTTACAAAAAAGTTTTTTTTTTTTTTTTTTTTTGCCAAATAAAACCTATTTTTCCTTCCAAAGGGAAAAAAAGTTCTCTAACTTAAGACAATTTGAAATACTGAACAGGTATAGAATGTATCTTTTCTACTTTTTACAAATAAATCCAATATGATCCTCTCTCACATACTGACCTTAGGGAAATCCCCCATCTTATTTTTTTCCTTTTCAACTAAGGGGGAAGAAAGCATTTGTACATCCTCAGTGCCAAGATTACATGAAAAACAATGACTACAATATTCATATCTGTCTTTACAATTTGTTCCTAATATTATCTATGATCTTGTTTTATTTCTTGTAATTTAAAGGTGTATACTTTGCAAAGCATCATTGCTTATTGTGTTCTTTGAAATGCTTAAATGGAATGTAATCTTAAATTCTGAAATACGTAATTATAGAGATTTAAGGATTCTTAGCTTTCTTAAGCAAATCTCCACTGTTTTATAAGAAGACTCATTGAATATGCTAATTGTTTAAATCCTCCTTAATGCAACGTTAACAAATGTAGGTTTAATTTTAAAACGTTATTTATAACCACATTAAAATAGACATTCACATTTTAGAATTCTGGGAGATATATTCAATCTAACTCAACAAATAATAAGTATCAGTGGTGTACCTGGCACTGTGCTAGTTACCAAATATACAGAGAAACTTATATCATGATAAATCATCAGTCCTCTCTACTAAAACAGAGCCTCATCCTGAGCTATTATTTTGATGTCTAGGAGTTAAATACACAAAATTGTTAATCTTATCTTGATAGATACTGGTAGTCAACTCAATAACTCTCTATATTACCTAAAAGAGCCCTAGAACTGTCCATCCCATTGGCGATATGTACTCTAATAGATGCCTGGAGTAGCACCTGGACTACACTGGTCCTCAGGGCAGGTTACTTAATACTTTTGTGCTTAAGGTCCATCATCTAGTTAATGAGGGGATTATTCCAGATGAACATTCCATGAACAATATTTTACATTGGGTCTCTCTCTCCACTACTAGAAGACTGAGTAGTTTCCTTAGCACCAAGCAAGCTGATTCTTGCACTGATTCGTAAGGAACAAAAGGCATGGGTTCAATAATATTAAGCAATCTCGGTCAATTGAATACTGCTCAGTAAATTTTAATTTTAGGAAGTGGTTGTGAGTGAAAACTTGAATTGTATTTCATGAGTAAATGTATAGATGAGCCCATAAAAGATGACATACCATGTCTCATTTTATATTTTTCCCTGAAATGTTCATTTCCTTTATTAATTTGATAATGTTACCATTTAGATTTCATTATAGGCAACTGATAATTTTTCAAGTTTTACATAGGATGATGCTTTCAACTAGAACAATCTTTTATAAATTTATCATATAAAGTGAAACAAAAATACGTTGAAGAATGAAGTTTGTTAAGAAAAGTTTTAAAATTCATTCCATAGTTTCTTTTAGCATATTTTAATTCTTTTCCCACTTTTTGCTTAATCCTCTCATTGAAGTAGTGCAGAAAACTGTAGCTGTCAGATAAGTAAGCTTTAAGGAGTGTTGCCATATTTTTTAACAAAACAAAAATTGAAGGCTTTTTTTTTTCCTGAATAAACTTGCAATCTTTGGAGAGATTTTATCTCATTTTTGCATGCTAAATTTACGTCTTCAAAGAATTCTGCTAGTAAAGAATTATGTTGTGCACTTTTACACATTTCACAGATACATAAGGATTTTAATAAATTGTTAACCTATGGCTCTCATGTTCTGCCTTTTACTCTCAAAATAGATAAATCAATCCATGTTATTGCTCCTTGATAATCACTTCTTTAAAATTGTCCCTTATATTCATTAGACAACATACATTTTAAGGTATATGTGAGACTTTTCCCAAAATGTAAGAAAGGATGCTCAACTTTTACACTGAAAGAAAAAGTTAATTGAAACATTGTACATGCTGTCACGGATATGTGATCTAATGGATTAAAGGATACCAAATTTTATTGTTTTGAATTTGCAAGCTACTTTTCAGATTTTTTAAAACAAGATAGAAGAAATATACTTGATCTTTCTTTTCTTTTAATATTTGAACCCATATTTTGAGTAAAATTGCTATATCACTCAATGATCATTAGTCGGCAGATTTTCTCTTTTTTACTTATTTCAAACATATATATATATATATATATACATATATATATATATATATATGCATGTTACTCTGGAAATATACACACTGTTACATTTTATCATAAATCAAATACATATTACATTTATTATATTTTTGTTTCGGAAATTATTTCATAAAAAATCTTTAGCAACAGAAATATTTTAGTAATAGCATTTTGTAACAAAATAATAGAGTACTAATACTTTCAAAATTTCCCGTCTTCTTTGGTATAAAGCATGAAAGAGCCATCTACCAGGCAGGAGAAGAAGATTCTTGTTACAGAATCACTAGATGATCGCCTTGGGAACACTTCTTTTTTTTTAAGTTGAGATGTAGTTGACATATAATATTGTATTAGTTTTAGGTGTACAAGATAAGCATTTGATAAATGTATGTATTGCAAAATGATTACCACGATAAGTTTAGTTAACATCCATCACTACAATCAGTTATAATTTTTATTCTTCTGATGAGAACTTTTAAGATATACTCTCTTAGCATCTTTGAAATATACAATATAGTATTGTTAACTATAGTCAGGAGGCTGTGTATTACATCCCCAGGACTTATTTATCTTATAACTGGAAGTTTATAATTTTTACCACATTCATCCATTTCACCCAATTTGCCCAATATCTTAACTTCAAAATCCAGTTTCTTCATCTAACCTGCTACACAAAAAGAGTTCTACACAACTTGTAAATTTAAAGACTAGGTTACTGAAACCCCTCCCAATTCATTATCGGAATTCATGCAAATGAGCAATCATCAGGCTTTTAAAAAAAGTTTAGAAGTAAAGTTATTGTATATTGTGGCCATTCTTGGCTCCAGGTTTATTATGATCCAAATCTTACACAATTTGCGGTCCTACTTTAAGGAAAATAATTCAAGTCAGGCACAGGGCATCTTAGAAGTAGCCCATGCAAGTGAGAGTCTCCAAAACTTAAACTTCATTAGATTCTTGAAAAATTGATGAAAAAATGAAGGTAGATTAGAAGGAATTTGCTACATAAGGATAGATGCAATGAAAAAGAGGAAAATAAGTGCCAGAACCCTGTGATTGAAGGCAGTATGGTATGTTCAAGGAGCTGAAAACAAAACAAAACAAAACTGTGTGGCTATAATAGGGGACGTTTGGGAGAATGTGGGCATTAAATTTGATAAGTTTTACAAACGTGCTCTATAAGCTAGCAAAGGGTATACAGATATTGAAAATAATTGTATATTTAGCATTGCCTAGACACTGAGCAAGGGAAAGCATGATTAGGGAAGATGCCAGTGGGGTAGAGATGGTCAGGAAACGTAGGGCTCCACAGGCTGTTTTAAGGTGTTCTTTCTTCACATTACAGAAAATATAACTTTCAGAAAGTTTCAAATTGGGTAGGTAGGGGTGAGGACAGAGCAAATGAGTACAAGCAGATTTGATTTCATCAAGCCTAAAGTGGCTGTCTAGAGAAGGATTTAGAGAAGAGCAAGAGAAGCTGTTGCTGCCAAAACACGCAGAAATAACAGTGGTTTAGACTGGGTGGCTACTGGGTGGTAAATATGGGGGAAGTGGACTGATTTGAGAGATATTTAGAAAGGAATATCTATAGGGAAATACAAGAGGTCAATGTCTATGATGTCTTGGATTTTCAATTTATGTAACTAGACAAGTGGCAGAATATGGAAGAAATGCAGATAGAAGGAAAATTCAGTCTTGCTTCATTAGTAATAGGTAGTTTTCAGTGATTCCAACAGGTAAGACAAAATACATCCAATCAGTAGCCTCTAGCTATTTAAATAAAATGAAAAAAATCAGTCTCACCACATTTCAAGTACTCGATAGCCACATGTAGCTAGTGACTACTGTTTTGGTCTGTACAGATATAAAACAATCCCATGATAGTGGAACATTCTGTGGAGCTGGACTGATCTAGATTAAATTTCAGTTTGTGATTTGTCTATAGAGAGATGTACATAAAAGTATTAGATGAAGAGTCACAGGCTAGGCTGAGACTTGCAGAATGTCATCATTCAATAGAAATAAAATAGTTATGAAGGCCAGGAAAAGTTTGCATCATAAATCCAAGAAGAGAAAATTTCAAAATATAGGGAGCTGTGGACAGGTTTGAGTGCTTCTGAGAAGCTAAGTAAGATGAGGCAGTCAAAATATCCACTGGGTTTAGTGAGACTTCCCATTTCCAGAAGCATGTTATGGTAAAAGCTAGAAAGGAGTGGCTTAAAGAACTAATGGGAGATTGGAGAATGAATATAACATTATGGATTCCTGTTTTGAAAGAAAGGAGAGAGATTGCAGTAGCTTCAAGACCATGAAAGGTCAAGTGGGAGATCTATCATCTATCTATCTATCTATCTATCTGTCTGTCTGTCTATCATCTATTTTATTTTAAAAAAATTTAGAAAGAGCAAAATGAATTTAACTTGAAGAAGAGTTACCCTGTTGAAAGGGAAGGGAGATAAATATACAAGAGGGAGAAGAAATAATCTACAGTGTAAAGTCCTTAGGAAAGAGAAGAGATTTAAGACAGAGCAAAAAAATGGAAAGATTATCCTGAGATAGAGTCATACAATTTACCAGAGTTCCTGTGATTTTAACACCATTTGAGTTATCTTCAAATACGTTTTTTAATGAAGCATTCCGAACATCTGGTTTATAAACACACACAAAATATATTTTATTTACAGGTGTTTCTGTTTCCATGCTTGCCTGTTGTTCACATTTGTTCTTCCATAACAACTTCAGCGAAATGAGGCAATGAAGTTCAGTTAATCCCTGCAAGCCTCCTCTGTATTTCTCCCACATGGCAGTTACTTACCAAATGTTCACTTTTCCCTCTCTGAGGGAATGGAACATTGTTAATGAGTTAGATTTTATAACTACGTGGTCAGATTTATGTTTTAGGCAATTTCTTCCTCAGTTAAGTGGAGAAAGTTTCTGAGCCAAAGAAAGACTGGAGTTAGGGAGGATAGTAGAAGCGACTGCAATAAACCAGAAGAGAAATGGTAACAGCCAGTGTCATCTGGGATGAGAATGAGAAGTGTCAAGACAATGAACAATAACAAAACCAGATTGGGATACAGAATTACTCAGAACAGAAAGAATTTCAGTAGCTTCCTAACTGTGTTGCCTTTTTAATATCTTGGTCTAAGATTTAATATTAGTAACAGGATTACAGTATGTATTAGTTCTGTCTAGTGTTTGTATACATGATTTAATTAAATATTTTAACTGCTAAACAATCAGGGATAACTGGTGAATCTTGAGACTTACTAAATCTTATGATTTATTGAAGCTTTCTGTATTAAACAGATTTGGAGGGGTGGCATCTCTGTGTTTTGAAGTGCTGATAAATGCTGATTTTTTTTTTTTTTTTTTTTTGCGTTACATGGGCCTCTCACTGTTGCGGCCTCTCCCGTTGGGGAGCACAGGCTCCGGACGCACAGGCTCAGCGGCCATGGCTCACGGGCCCAGCCACTCCGCGGCATGTGGTATCTTCCCGGACCGGGGCATGAACCCGTGTCCCCTGCATCGGCAGGCGGACTCTCAACCACTGCGCCACCAGGGAAGCCCGGGATGATGATTTCTTAATCATGCAGTCTAAATAACCCCACAGTCTAAGGGTTTGGTCCTTCTGCCAGAGTCTAGCAACTGTTCCTGCTCTATTCCTAGGCTCTAACCCAAAAAGTAAGTGGTTACAGGGGATCCACACTTCTGCCATTTACCCAGACTCATAGTTTACCCCCAAAATTGTTCCATCAACTCAACCCTGATGTGTGTGTTTGTTCTCTGACATCTATTTGACCTTGTTCACTTGATATTATATTCACATTTGTTTTTGCTCATTTTTCAAAATACTTTTCTACAGGTAAACTCACAACCCAGCATTCTAGCTTCCCTCCAAGGATACACAAACTTTCTCTTCTGTCCAAAATATCCTTTACCTTTGCTCAGTAAACACCTATTCCTTAGAATCCAAGTCAGGTGTCACTTTCCCGTTATGCTTTACCGTATTTCCCTGACAGAAATAGATGGAGGTAATTGCTGTAATTTGTAACAGTTTTGTAGTTTCTATATATTTCTAGAGAAGAATATAAAAATTATAATTTTAATTATTTGTTTGCATGATTTGCCTCCTGGAGCAAAATATGTTTTTCAAGGACAGGGAGCATTCATCTTTTTATCCCTATTTCTTAGCAACATGTCCAAACTAGAATAGACATTTGATAAATTTGTGGGAATGGAAATCGGCATGAAAACACGACTCAAAATCCACTGTGACAGAAATAACCAAAATATTTAGATAATAAAGTTCAAAGCTACATTTCGAATGAAAATAATGCCACCATCTGGCTCATCTCAAAGAAAAGAGAAAAGCAATCTCTCAGAGTACTGATTACAAAGTCAAAATGCATTTGGTAACTGAGAGAAATAAAAACTTTACCAGTAACATTTCCATAAATTGTCACTCATTATTTTAAGATGGCATTGGAAAACTTGAGCTTGAAAAACTATCTGGTTAAATTTTCATGGTAGTTGACAGACCATCTGAGTATACTGAATAAATGGCCTCACTTGGTCACAATACCTGACCCACTGTTTTAAACCAGTACCTGTAATTCCTGTCACTTGTATCATTTATTTAGTTATGTATTTGCATCTTCTTCAGAAGTAGGTAGCTTAATAACAATGATTGATTTAAAAATATGATTTTTATCTTCTCACTTATCCAGGAAAACATCTCCCTGAAATTTGTAGCTTGCAATTATTTCTTAAGTGAGTGTCATATCTTGTACTCTATACTACATATTTTATTTTTCATAAAGAGTTATCTTTCTTCTACACCACACTGCATATTTTTAGATCATTGATAACAATATACAAATATATTAGACATTTAGATTTCTCATTTTGGAATGTCGGTATGGATCCAAGCAAATAGAATAAATGGAAGTTGTCCTTTTTCAAATGGCAATAATTATATAAATAGATATGCAGTGAAAGTACATCAGGTGGGAGGAAAGCCCAGAGAAGTTGCAGAACCAATAAAGGGAAGGCAGCTGCCCAGTATTCCTGAGGGGCAATTGAATGCAGGGAATATGTGTACCAAGTGTGCTAAGAGTGCACATTTTCAACAACAGAGATACTGCATTTACACTGAAATTAAAATAAGCACAAGAGGGACTTCTCTGGTGGTCCAGTGGTAAAGAATCCTCCTTCCAATGCAGGGGACGTGGGTTCGATCCCTGGTGGGGGAACTAAGATCCCACATGCCACGGGGCAACTAAGCCCGTGCACCACAACTACTGGCCCCAGGAGCCTCAACTAGACCCCGCGTGCCGCAAACTATAGAGCCCACATACCCTGAAGCCTGTGCGCCACACCTAGAGAGAGAAAAAAAACCCGCACACCACAATGAGAGAGAAGCCCGCGCACCGCAACTAAAGATCTTGCATGCCTCAACGAAGATCCCTCATGCCACAACTAGGACTCAACGCAGCCAAAAATAAGTAAAATAAAATAAGCACAAGAAAACAAACAACAGCAAAGCTTCCTAGAGAAAACTCACCTCTGTCTGATTAATTTTGCAATGAGCATATAAATTCACAATGAATTTTTAAACCAAATATCTCATGGTACATTTTAGTTAAACTGAAAACAAACAAACCAATTGATTTTATTACCTAAATCATAGACATCTCTATGCTTCCAAAGTGTTATCTTAGTTGGAAACTTTCTATAGAGATCTGAAGAGAGCATAAAACTATAAAAACTGTCAAAATTTTTTATGGATTTTCTTAAAAACAGTATCTTCTCCATTTTAGCTAGAAATGGACAAGGAAGCAAGTCTCTTTCTGTGTACACTTCATCATTAGGAAATAAATTTCATGCCAATCCCACAGAACACATGCTAAGCATGAGTTAACATGAAGGATCAGATTGTCAAATCAGACTCACACAAATAAGAGATCTTATTCAGTTTTAGCCTTTTTTAACAATTTCGAGTAAATAGGCTTTTAAGAGTCATGAGTGATCAAGGGTGAGGTATAGGGATTTTTAGTGTGCCTTCCTACCTACAACAGATGCACCCTCTTGCCCAAGTAAAAGTTGAGGTCTCAAGTTAGGCAAGTGTACAATCTCGTCACAGTCAGGACCAGATTCAGTTACAAAATACTTCCATTTTCTATTCAGATAGTTATACAGCTTATGTGACATTTTCCAGAGAGCCATGCTTAATTCACCCATAGATTCCAAGTGTGTTTGTCGTAAGTAATCTTAGATCGTGGACATCTGACATTCAGTATATTTATAGAATATAAATCTATATTTATCTATATATAGCATATCTTTTAAAGATATTATATAGCATATCTTTTGTGCTACAGAAAGACTCTTTTGTATTAATTTGTTTGCCAAAATGTCAGTTATTACTATGTTCATAAGGAGATTAGACCAGGATCACCTACCTGCCTTCTTTCCTCCTTGAATTTGCCCCCCTCTGCCTCAGGAATAAGAGCAAAATTGATTGCAAGCAGCTCCTCGACTCCTTTCTTCTTAGCATGCATTGAACTAATTTAATTCTAATTAACAGCAAATCATTAACTTTCCCTGGTCACCCACTTGACTTGGACATTGGATAAGCCCATATAAGGGACTTATTAGTAGGAATTTCAGGTACCAACAAGCAGCAGTGAATCACTGGGTATATTGAAGGTAAAATTCTAACATTAAGGAACCAATTGCAAATACAGTAAGGTACAAAATATCCTTCTCTTCACTGTGAACTCCTCAAGAATCTGGTATTTAGGAGGAGCATGGTAAATATTTGTCAAATTAGATTTTTTAATGCAGAAACATCTCTGATTTTTGAAACAGAAAACTTCAATTTAGAGATTCAATTTAGCTTTCCTATATTCTAATTTAAACCTCTAAAAAGTTTTTAATCACATCATTTCAGAATACACAAGCTAAATTTGACAAGTTTCAGCACTATCAAACTTTGTTTTTTAGCTCTAATAAAAAATATATAAATACTTCTTGAGTAGCAGATAAAAATAAATAAAGCTGGCAGAAAAAATAATGTTGTTTTCAAGCTTTCAAAACCATGTTACATAAATAAATAATAGTAGTAAAATATATACTCTGTAATAAAAAACAGATATACCTAATAGGACTGTTTAATGGACTCCTACTGTCTTTTATTAAATAGCAAAATATTAGCCACAGTCAGTCAACTTGAAACCAGTAGGTTTAATTTATTAAAAAATAAATGTTACTATTGGGCCTCCCTGGTGGCGCAGTGGTTGAGAGTCCGCCTGCCGATGCAGGGGATACGGGTTCGTGCCCCGGTCTGGGAGAATCCCATATGCCGCGGAGCGGCTGGGCCCGTGAGCCATGGCTGCTGAGCCTGCGCGTCCGGAGCCTGTGCTCCGCAACGGGAGAGGCCACAACAGTGAGAGGCCCGCGTACCACAAAAAAAAAAAAAAAAAAAAAAAAAAAAAAAAAAAAAAAAAAAAAAATAAATGTTACTATCATGTTTGTTAACTTTTTAAACAAATCTGTATAAATTTCCTAAAAAATTCACTTTTTTCACAATTTGTCTGCTGCTTTGTAGAAACAAAAACACTAAAAAGGTTCATCAACCCAAATGTCATTAAAAATGAATTTTAAAAAATTACCTTCTCAAACTAACCATTGAAAGTCAGAGCACCAATAAATAAAATGGGTAATGTGAGTTACTAGAATCAGAGGTTTCAAATTAAATTTGAGGTAAATTAATAGAATATATTCCCACTAGTGTATGAGTTTTTTGTAAGTATAAATGAAAATAAGTAATTTTATGCATAATGATGGTTAATATCAATCTATTTTACTTTTGTCTTTATTAAATGTGTTAAAATATCTATATTCTCATTGCAGTGGAACTCCTCACATTATGTGATATTTGAAGAATGAGTAAACGTTTTTAGAAAGAATTTATCATGCAAATTTGGGGGAGGAAAATGTCTTAAATAAAAGTTTTTTCACCATTTTTTAAATTTGTTCACTTTTTTGCTTTGGGGTGATTTCCGGGGAAACCCAGATGAGAAACAGTAGACAATAAGTTCCTTATAGTCACTAATTTTGGTGTCAGTGTGAAAATTTGCATTTTCCTTAATTGAGCTAATGTATTATTGTGAAACCTTGTAAATATTCAGAGTTGATTTTGTCTTCACTGATTTAGGAGTAACCATTAGAATGTCAAGATTGCAGAATTTATCTACAACAAAAAATTGTGATCTTCTTTATCTTAATATTGACTATTTGTTATTTTTATTTGTATTTAGATATGTTCTAGATATGCTACTCTCAAATAATAGACCACTTTACTGCCCCTTTAATAATATTTATAGTGTACTTTTATAATAAATGTATTGTATTTATATTTTATAATATGTAAAATATATTTATTATATTTATAATCTAATTATATTCTATATATGATCACATATGATGTATAACATATATACAGTTATAATATAATAAATATTTTATATAAAATTATATTTATTATATATAGTATAAAATAATATTTGGAGGGCATTTTTATTTGTATAATAGTATTTGTTTAGTAGTTTTATTTATATAACTATTTACCTATATGTGAAATGCTTCTATATAGTAACTTTTAACTTTTAAATATTGTGTATGTGTTGAGAGAGAGAATTCTTTATGTATTCAGCCATAATAAAACACAGCACTTATCTTTTAAAAATTAGAAGACTGTAAAACTTTCTTTAATATTTTTATACTGTGTTCAGAATGATTATACAGATTACTGTGAAGATGAACACGTTGACTTATGTTGTAGATATGTACTCTACTTTTTTTCAACTGTGTTTTGATATTAGAAGACCACAGAGATATAATATTTAACTTTAAGTTGACTCTGAGAAATTTTTCAGTCTATTGTTTAATATCACAGGACATTTTTTTGATGGAATGGCCTGATGATCCATGTATCCAATTACATTATAATTTGCATTTGGGAAATTCAAGTAGGCTTCTTTTATTTATAATTTGCTTAGCTTTGAAAATACGTTATTAAAGGTTATATTATTATTAATAAAAATAAATGTTATTAAAGGTTTTAGAGGAGAATTATCTAAAAGAGAACAAAAATTGCATTCATAATGTAAGATGTCTGTGCTGAAAAAAGCAACATATGTTTGGATAGAAACCACGATACCTGATAAGTTGCTTGTTAAGTATAGTTCTAACATATATTTAAGTATAAAAATATGCCAAGCACAATGGTTCTTTTATTTTTGAGGACATATTTCTCTGGAATGCCAATTTTTTTGAAGTTTTAATAAATCACTTATAAACGAAGTGATGAGGCATACATATATTAAACATGGCCATAATGAACACTTAAAATATTTATGAAGATACTTTGAAACTCCTTTTTGTTTACTCACCACTGTTTGGAAACCATTGTTATAAGGGACACCATTAGGGTTGACATACAAGCAAGAGGAATACATGACCACGTACCTAAACTATTTTAGATGTCCTCATGATTTAAAAAGTAATAATAATTCTGGAAATTTAATACTTAGAAGTTTGTTTCTTAAATCTAAGCTTTTATACCAGACTAAAAGGAAACATACCTTAGTCAAATCACACTTGAAGTTTTCTGTGGAAGAAACTAGAAAGATAGAAAACTAGGATACACATATTTTCTGGGTGGGGCTTAATAATTGTACTTAGGTTTTGGCTTTTATGGAAATATTAACTTGTAAAGTTGATAACGCAGAATACTGTTTCACCACAAACAAATTGTCCCTCCAACAGGCTGAAAGTTTATGTTATTTCCTTACAGTTATTCCTTTCTTCCCCATCATTAGTTACCTCCATTAACTGAGAATATAATCCTACCCCATTGCTGTTGGGTGTATCCACATGATTTGCTTTAGCCAATGGAATGTGGGGAGAAGAGACAAAGTACTAGTACCAAGATGGACATTTAATAGGCATCACCTTTTCCTACTTGCCCCTGTAGTGGTTCTGCCATCTGCTCTGAGAATGCTTGTGCTGGGAAGTCATTGGTCTAAGGAGAACAAAGACACTTGGAGGACACCTGGACCTAATCACTACCCCTGCTGCTCACCAATTCATGGGTAAGAAAACATTAATTTTTTTCATCATCAGCCAATGAGACTTTGGGGTTGTTACTAATTGAATTCTAATCAATTTTTCCTACAACTCAATTAACCAGTCATAGTAATATATTATTCTATCTATATTTGAATATAGATATGCTAGAAAACTTAGTGTGTTGATATTTTTTTCTGTAAGGAAAATCTGAGTCATGGTCTATGCCTTCCTCTGCTGCTTTTGCCTTCATACACCGAGAACTTACACATCTATATTTGCAGTGTCATGTTGATCCCTTTCAAAGATTTACCAACCTATGCATACTTTTTCCTACCCTTCCATCTGGAAAACATTTATTTTGTGTTTGCTATAAACTCTAACCTATACAGAGCTCTTCACAGTATGGTTCTAACCTATAATTCCATGCTACTCTTCGTTCTCTCCAGTACACGTAATGCAGGTCAGTGAAGAATACCCTACGGTGTCCAAAATTTCTGACAGCTGTGCCTTTATTTATATGTTATTTTTCTACCTGGGAATCATTCCATGTTCTAGCTTTTGTATTCCCCCCTCTTCATTCTTGCCCCAGAACCAAGATGCTGAAGATCTTGAATTGAACTAGTTGTAACAGTTACTAACTGAAAAAGAAAATGCCAACTCAGAAAATAGTATATATAAAAAAGGAGCAGAAACTATTTTCCTCTTTTGTTTCCTTTTGTAAAGAAAAAATCAAAATGGAAGATGATTATTTGAAAGATGCCAAAAGTATAAAAAGGTACTAGGGCTTCCATGGTGGCGCAGTGGTTGGGGGTCTGCCTGCCGATACAGGGGACGTGGGTTTGTGCCCCGGTCCGGGAAGATCCCACATGCCACGGAGCGGCTGGGCCCGTGAGCCATGGCCGCTGAGCCTGTGCTCCGCAACGGGAGAGGCCACAACAGTGAGAGGCCCGCGTACCGCAAAAAAAAATAAAAAAGATACTAAAAATTCTGGTTTATATAAAAAAAAGATACAAAGAAAAAGATATCAAAGCAGACATCCTCAAAACTTCATTGATAGTGCAAGAGAAAATAGGTCACTCCTGTGTGCAGCCCAAAGCCAAGAAAGAAAACCATAACCCATTGTTGAGATGTTATTTTAAAGATCAAATACAAGCTATTATATTCTAGAAAATTCTAAAATTTTATTTTAATGTCTGTCATTTTACATTTATTTTTCTTTATATTAATGGTCATTATTCAGAACAAATTGGTTTTAATATTCATGTTTAAGATTGAGAATAGAGGGGCTTCCCTGGTGGTGCAGTGGTTAAGAATCCATCTGCCAATGCAGGGGGCATGGGTTCGTGCCCTGGTCCAGGAAGATCCCACATGGCATGGAGCAACTAAGCCCATGAGCCACAACTACTGAGCCTGTGCCCTAGAGCCCGCAAGCCACAACTACTGAGCCTGCATGCACAACTACTGAAGCCCACGTGCCTAGAACCCATGCTCCACAACAAGAGAAGCCACCACAGTGAGAAGCCTGAGCACTGCAACGAAGAGTAGCCCCTACTTGCCACAACTAGAGAGAGCCCACATGGAGCAACAAGCCCCAACGCAGCCAAAAATAAATTAATAAAATAAATAAATTTATTTTTAAAAAAAGATTGAGAACGGAAAGAAATTAGCTAAGGAATATCTGCTCATTAAGAGTGATATATTTCATGAATTTTGCACATTTGTTGTGGTTATGACAATAAAAGTAGACTAGTACAGTTTTACACATAATGAAAATTATATATTTGCTTTATAATGTTCTTTATGCAGATAAGAGAATATATCTGCACAAATGAGTTTTTTTTACTGGTGTTGAAAAAGATATATTTGACTCATTCTAGAATTTAGATAATACAAATTATATAATCACTACTTATATTGAAACAAATGCTCTTTAAATTTTCCTTTCTTAACCCTTATCTTTATCTATACATATAATTTTTAAGTTTATAAATTAAATATGTATGAAGAAATTGTAACTTTTTTTAAAAATGCATTTTAATCTTACATTAGACTGTAATGAAGAGAGCAATTTAAAAAAAAATTCTAAAACTTTTATTTTTGGTAAACTAAAGAAACATAATATTCTGTGCAAGAGGACTTGAAGTTTATATGATGAGATTCTATTAAAATAAGCTCAAAGAAAGGTAAAGGTTGACCTCAAGAAAACTTGACAGTATTATATGGAGGAACACATATCATTCTGATATTTTATAGGCTAAAAGCTTCAATAAAAAAAGAGATGTTATTTAAAAATACATTCATAGAAAAAATCATATATTTCAGAAATTGAGAAAAATTGTTTGGTATTGTACAATTTTCAAAAGCCAATGTATTTTAGAAACTGATTACATTTCTCAGTTTAGTAACCTTAACAAAACACATGGTAATAGACCCCAAAATCAGTCTAACTATATTCACATTAAGTCCATAGGTAAATTAAAATTGCCAACAGTTTTGAGCACTTGCTAAATCCTAGGAGCTATGGTAAGGATATTATAGGATAGCATCACTTAGTCATCACAATGATCCTATTAAAAGATATTATAATTGTTTTCCTAAGGAAACTGAAGTTTAGGTCATCACTTACCTACAGTCTCAAAGTGATGGGCCTGGAATTTAAAACCACATCTATTTAGGTCCACGTTAAGAATTTATATTTTACCATTTGCTCATTTACACTCTATTATTCTTTCATTCTATTAAAGTGAACTCAAAGAAATATTCCTTGAGCCATGTCTATGTTCCAGGAACAGTTCTGGGTGACATAACAGTGAACAAAGAAGAAAAACACTTGGCCTTCTCAGTAAAACATGTCAGAAAAAGCTAAAGAGAAAACTAAAATGGGGAAGGAGGAAAGGAATTATGGGGTTGGGGGATTTGTAGTTTTAGAGGGTGGCTAGTAAAGTCCTAACTGAAAAGAAATGGATGCATAAAGCCTGGAGATGGCTGGGGAAGAGGTCCTGTGAGTATTCCAGGGAGAGTATTCCAGGCAGGAGGGAAGAGTGCATTAAAGCTTTGAGCATGGCTGGTGTGTTCAAGGAACAGAAAGAGGATGGTGCGGTTGGAGCACAGGAAACAAGAGAGGAACAATAGGAGACATGTTCAGAGAAATAATTAGGGACCAACGATGTACATCCCCCTCATTGCTGATGTTATATCTGTTTTACTCAGAATGATTTACGGAGCATTGGAGGATTTTAAGCAGAGGACTGACATGAACTGGCTTCCATTTATAATACTAGGATCTTTGTGGCTGAAGTGTTGAGAATAAACTGAAAGGGAGCACATGCAAACGGAGGGAGACTAAACATAGTGTTCAAGTTCAAGTAAAGCAGCTAGGGAAGTATTGAAATATCAAAGGGGATAGAAATGATTTGCATTAGGTTTAAGGACATGAAGAAAACTGGAGACATTTTTATTAAATATTTAGAACATAAAGATCAACAGCATATTGTGATGGGTTACATATGAAGCATCAAAGAGGAGAGGCGAGTGTCAAGGATGTACTTCTAGGTTTCTGTTTGGGAAGTAAAAACGAAATGCAAAAGGAGAAAGCTGGTTCCTTGCATTATCCATTCCCTTTTACATAAATATGGGAAAAGGGCTATAGATTGAAGGGGAAACAACAAATATAGTTCTAAACAGTCAGACAGTGATAGTTTTAAAACATGCAGAGTAAATGTCGAGTTGTCAGGTCTTATAGGAAGAGTATTGAATGGATATAATAATTTATGATTGATTTGACTACAGATGATAAAGCCATGGATATGGATGAGATCACCTGAGGAGAAAATATAAAACAAGAGAACCCGATCCAAGGAGGTATTGCAATATTTACTGTCATGCTACAGATAGGGCTAGAGTGGAGACAAACATAGAGAATCAATGCGTAACTGCATTTTCTTTGAAAGCAGTGTGTCATCCAGGGAAGCATAGGATATCCTGGCAGGATCACACTAACTTTTCCTAATTTACAGCACATACGCCTGGAGGCATGAGTAGACCACAGGCCAGACAGAGCATACAACAATTGGAATTATTCTACCGGCAGAGTATCAAAAACATTCAAATCA
This sequence comes from Hyperoodon ampullatus, assembly GCF_949752795.1. Classification (NCBI taxonomy): domain Eukaryota; kingdom Metazoa; phylum Chordata; class Mammalia; order Artiodactyla; family Ziphiidae; genus Hyperoodon; species Hyperoodon ampullatus. Next base: position 33,803,081 of record NC_136925.1, on the reverse strand, counting down.
GCTGAATAGGGAAGAATCAGGCTTATGCAGTGACTGACAAAGTGGTTCAGGTTTTTCCTGATGCACCAAAAAGGAGGTTGGGCTTCACTAGGAAAGAGGCAAGGGTAGCTGGCAAGAAAGCCAGGTCAATCATAAAGCTAAATGCAGAAACCTTGTTCCCAGGGCAGGCACCTCATTAATACAGAGAATAAACTATGCAGAAATGAAATTCCTCTGCTGAAACTGCCCAGAGCTCTGGTTCCCTTGCCGTTAGAGTCACTTTGTTAAACTACTGTATAGGGCTTCCCTGGTGGCGCAGTGGTTGAGAGTCTGCCTGCCGATTCAGGGGACACGGGCTTGTGCCCCGGTTCGGGAAAATCCCACATGCCGCGGAGCGGCTGGGCCCATGAGCCATGGCCGCTGAGCCTGCGCATCCGGAGCCTGTGCTCCGCAACGGGAGAGGCCGCGATAGTGACAGGCCCGCGTACCGCAAAAAAAAAACAACAAAGAAAAAACACAGCTGGGTTTTTGCTGGAATACTTGCAGTATAAAATGGGATATGGGAGAGAGCAATTCTATAGTGTAAGTATTCTATTCTTAGTTAAGAGATTTAAAAGACAGCAAGTATCAACCTATTTTGACACATGACAGATTTACATGAGTTTTTCCTTAAAAAAAAGAAATCACTAAAGGGGAGTGGCTGAGGATGGATTGAGGAGACAAGGATGTCAATAGCAATGCTTTTGAGTCTATTGTTGAAGAAGCAGAAAACTACTCATGGATACTGTGAAAAACAGCAGAGGCAAGAATCTTGGTATCTCTTTTGTGTAAGATGTACAAATCAATGAAGGGCAAACAAACCCAGCCAATGTACCAACCTCCACAGAACCTTTAAAATAGAAGTCACTGCAAGAATATAGACTCATTTCCTAGGAATAGGTTAATGTAAATTCATGAATTTCTAATTAGCAATTAACATTTAAACAAATAGAGAAAGTACTATATTCTTTCTTAATTCTAATACATAGGTGTATTTTAGCTGTTCTCCTTTAGAAAGTTAATTCAATAATTTATGGACTTTTCTATAAAAAAAAGTCTCTTTTAACATGCCACAAATAGTAGACTATTTTGTGTGGCTATATTTTCTTTCTGGACCATCTGCCTACAAAGCAGGAATTCAACAAGTTTGAACTCAAAATAGTACCACTCTCTCTGAAATCTCTCATTCACCTTTAAACACAAATGTCCAAAATTAGATACATCATCTTCTCACAGCTCGCCCTCCTCCCTCACCACCAGGCATATTCAGGCTGCCTTCCCTAGACTTCTCCAAAAACAAACCCCTTCGTCTCCAGCCTCTATCTCCAATTTATAAATCTCTATCTCCATTCTGTCACTTTCTTTGCTACAACTGTTCTCCCAGATTGATTTTTACGCCCAGGCATCTAAAAACTTGCAGCAGCTTAAAACTGGTTTCCTTTACTCCAGTTGTACCCTTCTCAAACCCATGCCCACGATGTTGTCAAAATAATCTAATTACAAACCAAATATGTGCACGTCTCTCCACTGTTTAAAATGACTTTCTTTTAGCTTCAAGATGAAAGTTAAGCACTTAGCATTGTTTATAAAGTTCTCCATATTCTGATCTCTGTCACCTTCTTTAGCCCTGCTACTGTTTGTCTCACTGTGGTAATGATAGGTGGCCATAAAATCTTTGTACTCTTCCCATTGAGAGGTAGAGTCCAGTCACCGTCACCATCACCATACCCTCATGACTGAAGTTCTCCATTAGAATATGACAGAAGTCATGCTGTTTACCTAATATCTAAATGCAATTAACTAGTTTACATATATTACCCCTTGCATCATGTCTATGATGTAAGCTTACTAGTCCCATTCAAAAGATGAGGAAATTGAGGCACAATGTCTTTACAGAAGTGGCTAAGATTCAGATCCAAAAGGCAGGCTTAAAGAGCTTTGCTTCTGCTTTCACCCTTGTCAATAACACTCATTCTTGGAATCCAGTTTTGAGATAGACCAGACAGCCACGTGGATAAGTCCACATGGAGGAGAATCCCAACTCCTAGCTAACAGCTCCAGCTGAGATCCCAGCCAGTGACCAGCTCCAACTGCCAGTCACATGAGTGATGCTTGTGTAGCAGATGATCCATCCCTGCCAAAATCTGCCCTAATTGTATAATCATGAACAAGTAAATGATTGCTGTTAGTTTGTTCGCTATGTTGATAGAAAATCAAAATACACATGCTTAACAAGCTATACATAAATATATATATACACATAAATATACACATATTACATATGCTTAAGTTCCAAAGACAGATAGTTCATGCCTATGCCTCTATTATATTTTATAGACCCTTTTGAAAAACGTTTCTTAGCTCACTGCTCAAACTCATTTTAAAGATAAGTAGAGGCAGAATTGTCTCTAAGATGCATTCTGTGACACTGCCATCTCACCCCCTCTCAAATTGCAAAGTTGGGCTTGGTACCCTTCCTTAGTGCTTCTACAATATCTATTAGAATGAAACTTTCTGAGAACAGGTGGTGTGTATTAATCACTTTCATTATATTTTCTTATTAGCTAGTCTCCCTATCCCTTGTACATGTCTAGACAAATAGGCTTCTATTAAATATTGAGATAACTAAGTTTTCTTACTGTGTTAGCTACCTGAATTGTGGACAAGTGATCTTTGTAGTAAAATGAGAACAAGGAATTAAGAAGGTGATGAAGGAAGGAGGAAATAAACTCTAAATGTAATGCACATATTTACACGTATTTAACCCTTATAGTATCCTTATGAAACAAACGTTAGTCCTCTTATTTTAGAAATAAAATTGAGGTTCAGAATGTTTACAGAGATAAATGAGATTCAATCTCAAGTATAAGTGACTTCAAAGTCCTTATTCTTCTTATTATACTGTTGTGCCTTATGTTCCCAACCCATGCAGTCTTCTAAAATTAGTAAAGTCATATAAAATCAGGAAATATTACGCAGCTAGTGTATTGTGAAGAGTTGAACATAACATCATGCTAATGCCTGATGTTTCATAGAGTAGTGCTACAAAAATTGTGTTCTGGAAAACCATCATCATTACCTGAGTACTTGTGAAAAATGTGAATTCATGATCCTCACCCCTGAATTGCTAAATCAAATCTTTGGTGTTGGGTCCCAGAAATTTGTGTTTTAACAAGCCCCACAAGTGATTTTAATGCTTTCTTAATTGAAAACCACTGCCTTTGAATATCACAACCTTTGTGATCACAGACCATTTAGTATGATTTTCTCTTTTCACAGATAAAGAAACAGAGGGTATCTATGTTTGGCCTTGTGAATTTATTATAATTAACAAATGACAAAGCAAAAACTAATGTCAAGATATCCTGATTACCAGTTAAGTGCTTTCGTTGCATCTCAGTGAGAATTTTACTTGTCACGTATGTCAAATTTTGACTATCAATAACATAAAAGTTTGTTTCAAACAAAAGAATCAAAAGTACATATACATACATATACTTATCTAAATACACTGAGATGGCAATTGCTCTCAGAAGGACATACCCAGAGACTTGAATCTCAGCAGGCTAACATACCCAGCTGTAGTAGGGCAATGACAAGAGAGGTTCACAAAAGAAACATGCTAAGGATACATTGAACCAGCGTGAATTGATGAGGCATGATTATAGAGTACTGCAATATAATCATAGCATAAAGAACAGGGTGAAGTACCAAAATCAGAAATATGAGCAAAAGCTCTGCAAACATCTGCTTTACCCCAGCTCAAGATTACTAGTCACATTTGCCTGGGGTAAAATAATTTGCTGGTCACACTTTACCAAACTTAGATGGCAATTCTGAAACATGGGAAGGCCAAGAAAATGCATGTGTGCTCAGATGTACATAAATACCCAGAAAATAAAACTTCATAAATATATGTAATATATATAAATACATATGAATTTAGATAGATGGCATTTTAGTATTCTCAAAGCCATAAAATATCTCTTCATACTTTGAAAGGTTTAGGAAAAAATTGAATATGATAATCTCCTCTTGGAGATTTACATGCACTTTAGTGTATCAATATCCTTAAGGTGTTCTACAGCAAATAAAACCTCTCTTAAGCTTTCATTACCCATTCTTCTTTGAACAAAGATTTAAAAAACAAATTCTAACAAGTGTATAGTCTTTTTCTAAGGACGAATCCTCATCCTCTTACTCCCCTAGGATTTCAGTGTCCCTTCTGTTGGACAAGAAACAAAGACTATATATGCCTAGTAGCACTAACACTCTTGTGGAGAAGGAATCACAGGCTGAAGAGATTTCATATAAAATTTTGGGGTTTTGCTTTCTCTTGAAAAAAAAAATCTGAAAACATTGTGCTTACCTTCCTGTAAGGCAACAATTAGCTCTCACCTATTAGTGGCTGCAGTTTTATGCTGAGATAAGGGTTCTTCTGTTTGCCACAATGCTTACCACTGCCTAATTCACTCAATTATTTTATCTGCTTGCCCTTATAAGTTTCAGAATTTGTTATCCTTATTGTGGGACTTAGAGGGAAAAGGTTCACTCACTTCAGATGACAAATTGCCAGTGATTTAGGTAGAGGTTTGTGATTAATTACTTTGCTACTTAGTGGATTTTACTTTTGCTTAAACTACTTGCTGATGATAGTCATAGGTCACAATGCAAATACTCACATTGTTTTCCTACATATCCACTCCCATTCTGTCTGGTTTTAGATGAAAATAATGAAGTCAAAGAACTATTGATAATCTGTGGTCTGAAATATACATGTAAATCAAAAACCTTTCCCCCTGTGTTCTAATAAGATGATTTAAAAATAATATCATCTCTGCTCTTTGGAAACCTAACTTTCATTAATTGATATTCCAGGCAAAGTTCTTCTCCATGTAAATGAGGGAATCAGATTGCCATTTGCTTTTATTCTATTTAAACATCTATGAGGAGCAAGAGTAAAATGATAAATGTGCTAAACTTGTTTGAATTGCTATTTAGTACAATGCCTAGATTTTGTTATTTGAAGAGTATTCCTCCCACAATAAAATAATTATTATTTAAAAAGAAACAATCTGTATGTCCAAAGAAGACATACAGATTGCCAACAAACACATGAAAAGATGTCCAACATTACTAATCATTAGAGAACTGCAAATTAAAACTACAATGAGGTATCATCTCACACCAGTCAGAATGGCCATCATCAAAACATCTACAAACAATAAATGCTGGAGAGGGTGTGGAGAAAAGGGAACCCTCTTGCACTGTTGGTGGGAATGTAAATTGATACAGCTACTATGGAGAACTGTATGGAGGTTCCTTAAGAAACTAAAAATAGAACTACTATATGACCCAGCAATCCCACTACTGGGCATATACCCTGAGAAAACCATAATTCAAAAATATACATGTACCACAATGTTCACTGCAGCACTATTTACAGTTGCCAGGACATGGAAGCAACCCAAATGTCCATCAACAGATGAATGGATAAAGAAGATGTGACACACATATACAATGGAATATTACTCAGCCATAAAAAGGAACAAAACTGAGTTATTTGTAATGAGGTGGGCGGACCTAGAGTCTGTCATACAGAGTGAAGTAAGTCAGAAAGAGAAAAACAAATACCGTATGCTAACACATATATATGGAATCTTAAAAAATGGTACTGATGAACCTAGTGGCAGGGCAGGGATAAAGACACAGACCTAGAGAATGGGCTTGAGGACACAGCAGGGGAAGGGGAAGCTCTGACGAAGTGAGAGAGTAGTACTGACATATAAACACTACCACATGTCAAATGGATGGCTAGTGGGAAGCTGCTGCATAGCACAGGGAGATCAGCTCGATGCTTTGTGACCACCTAGAGGGGTGGGATAAGGAGGATGGGAGGGAGGCTCAAGAGGGAGGGGAGGGGCTTCCCTGGTGGCGCAGTGGTTGAGAGTCCGCCTGCCGATGGAGGGGACATGAGTTCGTGCCCCAGTCTGGGAAGATCCCACATGCTGCGGAGTGGCTGGGCCCGTGAGCCATGGCCGTTGAGCCTGCACGTCTGGAGCCTGTGCTCTGAAACGGGAGAGGCCACAACAGTGAGAGGCCCGCGTACCGCAAAAAATAAATAAATAAATAAATAAAGAGGGAGGGGATATGGGGATATATGTATACTTATAGCTGATTCACTTTGTTGTACAACAGAAACTAACACAACATTGTAAAGCAATTATACTCCAATAAAGATATTTTTTAAAAAGTAAAAAAAAAATAAAAAGAAATAGAGATAGTTTGGGAATAATACATCACATTCAGCTTTTCTCTCTGGTTTCTAAGAGCTGCCTTTCTTCTTCCTTCTGGGCATGCAAAGACGATAAGCCCCTTTGACTTTCTTCTTCTGCTCATTTTTCTCTTCTGGCTATGTCTGTTCCTGAAGGGAATAGAAAGTGTCAGGAAGCATCTTAAGTGTTATCTGGGCTGGTTTTTCCATTCTCTGCTTGCTCAATAAGGAACTATGGTGTAACTGTCACCCTCCTCAGTACTGTTAGGGCCCTCTAGGACAAAAGGGAAAAGAGTAATATGGAGCATTAAAACAAACTTTCTATGATTAGATAATTTTAAATTCACGGAAGAATTGGTAAAGATAGTATACAGAGTTTCTATATACATTTCTACTAGCTTCCCTTTATGCTAACAACTTAACCACAGAATATTTATCAAAACTAAGAAGTTAACATTGATACAATGCTATTCAGTATTAACCAAAATACGTAATTTATGTGAATTTCATTTTTTTTTAATATTTTCCTTTTCTGTCCCAGGATCCAGTCCATGATATCACGTTGCATTCAGTTGTTATGTCTCCTTAGTCTCCTCTAACATAGGAGAGTGCCTCAGACTTTTCTTTTAAAAAAACTTTATACTTCTGAAAAGTACTGGTTAGTTTATAGAATGTCCCTTAGTTTGGTTTGTCTGATGTTTTATTTTGATTAGATTGAGGTTATGCATTATTGTGAAAGATATCTCAGAAAATCGTATGCCTTTCCTAGTGCATCATATCAGGGGTACATGATATCTGTATCTTATTAGTGGTGATGTTAACCTTGCACTTGACCACTTGGCAAAAGTGGTGTTTGCTTGGGTTTTGTTAAGTTGCTGTTTTCCCTTTTTAATTACCATATATTTTGTAGGAGATATCTTGAGACTATACAAATACCCTATTTCTGCTTAAACTTTTGTCCATTAATTTCTACATCCATGCCTACTAGTTTTCCATTTGCTGCTTTCTTTCTGTCACCAATATTTGAAATTCTTCTATAGGGGATATTTATCTATTTTCCTCTATTTATTTATTTATTTATTTTAAAATAAATTTATTTTTGGCTGTATTGGGTCTTTGTTGCTGCATGCGGGCTTTCTCTAGTTGCAGCAAGCAGGGGCTACTCTTCGTTGTGGTGTGCAGGCTTCTCCGGTGGCTTCTCTTGTTGCGGAGCACGGTCTCTTGGCACGCGGCTTTCAGTAGTTGTGGCGCATAGGTCTAGTTTAGTTGCTCTGTGCCATGTGGGATCTTCCCGGACCAGGGCTCAAACCCGTGTCCCCTGCATTGGCAGGCGGATTCTTAACCACTGCACCACCTGGGAAACCCTCTCCTCTATTTATTAATTTATTTTGTTATTTATTATATCATATGGACTCATGAATTTTATTTTATCACAAGAAACAGTCATAGACACCACAGAAATGAATGAGTGTGATTTGTACCAATAAAACTTTATTTATGGACACTGAACTGAATTTATATGATAGTCACATGCTGTGAAATATTATTTTTTAATATTTTTCAACTATGAAAATGTAAAAATCATTCTTAGCTCACAGATGGCAGAAAAACAGGCAGTGGGTAGGATTTGGCACACAGATTATAGTTTGACAATTTCTGGTCTAATTAATAAATTTAACCATTTTCAAAATACCTGATACAAAAATTGTGGAAGAAATCCAGAATAACCGCAGTTAAAAAATTATCCAAGGAAAGAGATGCATAGTGCCTTGACCACTGCCTCAAAAATATAATATTTAATAGTCTCCAAAATAGGAATAGTGAATCTCACAAGTTTCCATTTGTTAGCTTGCCTTCCTTCGCAGTTTATTCTCACTGGAAGACTTTTCCTTATATAGAGTCCACTAGGATCACCTTCTGAGAGTGGAGTTGAAGTTTTGTTGTTTATTTTCCCTGTTGTGACATTTATTTTTTCAATATATCTACAACATATATCTATATCTAGAACCCCTACTGTGCCAGGAATTTTTCCAGACAATTGGAATATAATAGTAAACAAAACAGGTAAAAATCTCTGTATTCACGAAGCTGATATTCTAGTGTATCTTTTGATGGGAGGGGATAGAGACAGATATGAAAAAATAAAAATAATATAAAATTAAATAACATGATATCTGTGAAGGGTTAAATACTATGGAAAAAAACAGATCAAGGCAAAAGAGAAAGGAGAAATGGAGTTGGGAAAGTTCCATTTTAAATCAAACAGAGTAGATCTCACTGAGAAGATGATTTGGGAATAAAAGATTTGAAGGAGGTTAGGGAATTTGCCTTGGAAAAAAAGCTGTAAGCTGAGAGTTCCTAGAGGAGATAAGAGCCAGTGGGAAATCGCTAGTATCCCAAAGCCAATATGTCTGCAGCAGAGTAAGGCAAGGCAGGAATAGCAGGAACAAAAGACGGAGAGATGAAGTGGACTGTTCATTTTGATTTAATTCTGTGGAGACAAATAGCTTGGCTAATCAGGTGCATGCCAGAATTTAAGAGAGAGAAAGAAAGAAAGAGAAAGAGAGAAGGGAAGAAGAGAAAGAGGGAGGGGTAAGAAGGGAAGGAGGTGTTAAAATAAAATGGAGACCAGGCTTGAAAATCCCCAAACAGACAAAACCATTTAAGCCATGTAAGCAAAACTAAATCTAGCTTATATTGTGAGCAAGCAAAACTTAACTTAGGTTATTTCTTATAAATGCTTCTGATGATAATCATAAAAGAAACTTAAGTTATCTTTCTAAAGTGGTATAAGATAGTCACTTTTAATGAATCCCATAATGTCTGGAACCACCATTGTAATAACCTATCACTGTAAAGGTTAAAAACTTCCTTATTTTCACTTTAAAAGTCATCCTGTAATATCATACCTCTAAGCTTTGTATCATTTTTGGATTTGAAGACTCCCAGTTTATGAGCTGTTCTTCTATGTTCAGTAAACCCTTGCCAAATACTATTTTACTGATCTGGTTTTAACATTTACTGTTTCTGGGTTTTTGACAAAGGGAAGATGGGAAGGAGTGAAGGAGGGAGGGAGGGAGGAAGCAAAGAAGGAATCAAAGAATGAAGGAAAGAAAAAAGGAGGAAATATACTACTTATATATATTTTATGTAAGTATATTTAAGTATATACTACTTACATATATTTTATATATATTAATATAAAAATTATCTGAGGTAACATCTCATAAACTCAAAGGGGATTGTATTTTTGTAAAATAACATTAATAAATATAATATTTAAAATAAATAAACTCTATGGTGAGTTAAGTGTTCCAAGCACTGCATTAAGCATTTTCTGTACATATTCTCATTTAATCTTCACAATGTGAGTAAAGAATCTTTATAGCATTATTTTAAAATATCCATAACTTGGAAATAAGTAAAAGATGACTGCATGTCCATTCAGTGTCACACTAGAGCATTGTCTGACAGGACTAGCTAAGAGTTCTGTAATTTTCTAGTGTTATATACATTTTATTTTATTTTATTTTATTTTATTTTATTTACTATTAATGGAGGATTTAAGAACTCTGTAAAGGTAGCTAGTGATTTGTATAAAATTGATAGTATTGTGAATGCTTCATGTCAAATAGCAATGCAAATGAATGTTGAGATGCAAATAGAGATACAAGCATGCTAAAGATTTCCCCCGCAAAGTTTTATTTATTTTTTATTGTCCAGTGGGACATCAATCTGTTTTGTATGTGATTTAGAAATCCTATTCCAGCTTTCTGTCTTTTTAAATAGAAAAGAAAGAAATACTTTGAATAGAAACACTTTGGTTTTTCTTAATTTTTTAAAAGCAAGGTTTCTCATAAAGAAGTTTAATACATTTTGACACATGCTTATTCTATATTTCTATGAAAACTGTACTTTTAACTTTTTGCAAAGTGTACTTTGAGAATTTCAATGGCATGCCCCTGATTAAGCCTAGGCAAATAGGAGAAACTCTCAAATGGCTGAAGCTGTAAGATAAAAATTCTGCGATGGTTCTTGACCATGAAAACTCTTGTGAACCAAAATTTGAAGAGAGTAAAGTCTACAGAAGGAGAGAGATAAGAAGGAAGATGCACAAGGAAGATAAAAAAGAGGTGGAAAGAGTCTTGACATCGTTCAAGTACTGGATTCTACTTTTCTCTGAAGTCTAGCTCAGATCCCATCCTCAACTTCAACTGGACAGCTTTATAAGTTCATTATTCTTAAGCTAATTTAAGTGGTGCTGTTATTTGGTTATTTTTTGTAATGCAACCCCAAATACAAAAAAAAAAAAGTAGTGTTTCAACTATAATACATCTCAAAATGTAGCTGGCTGCATGGTAGATCCTAGTAAGGATTCCTTCACAGTGGGTTGACAGATACCAGTCTTTTTGATATTGCTTATTTTCTCTGAGGCACATGCTAGAGAACCACAGGAATGGTAGATTTAAAGTGATTAGTAGAAAGATATCAGGTTACCAGTTCATATATATCAAGTGTCTGATATGTGTGAGCTCTGCTCTAGAAACTAGGGAAATATTACTCAAGTAAACTGACTAAAATCTTTTCCCTCAGAAGGAACTTACACTTTGGTAAAGAGTTGTGCTTAGTGAAATCTTATTCTCTTTGGTATGGCCCGCCTGAGAATAATTAAGAACTCACAATACAAGCTAGTTTTGTAAAAAGAAACTCTTTTTGCCTACCTTCAGATATATGAGATTGTGTGAGATTACCATGATCAAGAAAGACATTCTGGGAAATGGCGAGGGGAGATTCTGAGTCTTGTGACCCAATACCATTGCTGTGAATCCTTGCCAGGAGGCAAATGACAATGTACCTAAAGGTAGAAATACTGAGTCTCCAGGCCTATTACTAAGAAACAGAGCCAAAACAATAGAGTCCAAATCAAACTGCAAGATTTCCCAAGATTTCTGGATTTTGGTTACCAGCAAATAGAACTCCTTCAAATAAAATTGCTAATAGCAAAGTTTTCAGGATTAAAAAGTTTAACATTATTTCATATAGTTTACATCATTTTTGAATGATAGCTATTCTGTACAAGCATCCTGAATTTACTGAAAACCTTAATTAAAGTATGGATGTGATTCATATATTTGAGGAGTTCATAATTAGGCTGTGCAAAGCTGTGAGGAAATAAATAACAGTGCAGAGTAGAGAAGAAAAAAGTCCAGAGGGATGAGCAAAGCCATAGATACTGCAACTGTCAAAGGGCCCAGATTTACTCTAAGCCTGAATCTATACACTTGACATTCAGAGTAAAGCCAAATCTCACTTTAATGAGACCATTTTATCATCAGCCTCTGCCTTTCTCCTACAAGAAGCTAGCTGTTAAGAGCAATATGTTAATGACCTGCTTCCAAAGCAAACTTTGAAATAAGAAGTCCTAAAAATACTACCTTATTCATGCATCATTACGTTTATATGGCAGAATATTTTTTAATCAGTGTCTATGCCTTCTACTATGTATGTATTTGTAAATAGTGCCTTAGCATCCTGTGGAAAGAAGAAATGCAAAATACATCCAAGAATAACAAGGACAAAAGAATAAGATAAGGAAACCTAATCTGTAGAATCTCAGATTTTAGAGCTAGAAGAGAATTTAGAGATTATTTAAATCAATTCCCCTCATTTTGAAGATAAGAAAAGCCCAGATAGGTTACGCACATATAGAGCCAGGAATAGACACAGATATTCCAATGAAAGTGGAAGCCAGAATCACAGAGGAGCCAGAGTCTGTACAGTCTTACAGCTAAAGAAAACACACGCATGTGCGCACACACACACACACACTTACACACACATGAGCCCTACTTTCAGGTGTTCTTTGTTTGCATTGTTTAATGCACAAAAGCACCACATTTCATTGATTCCGTAAATATGTATTGAGAACATACCATACACCAGGCTTTCTGTTAAGTGTTAGCAAATACAGTGTCTGCTCAAGTATTTGTTTTCTAAAACAAATAAACCGGCAGGATCATGCTTTGAAATAAAGGTTATGTTAAATCATGTTTTACCTATACCATGAGGCTATGACTCCTAATTCTCACTAAATTAAAATTCTAAAGGCATAGATATTGCCTGAAATAGTGTTTTCAGAAAATTACAGTGGATGACATAAATAAATAGCATGCCATGCTTAAGTTTCCTGTAAGAAAGAGCAGATTAAGTTATGATTGCCACAAGATGGGAATCAGAGAAGCTGATAGAGGGGTATTAGTCTCTCCACCATATCAGACCATCAGTTCAAGAGGAAGACATAGAGAGTTCGAATACCATCCAGACTCTACCAGTGGTCAGCAATGTTCACTCTGAGGTGGTAGAGAGTAACATGCATTGAGGGATTTCTTCAGGATGGTCATTTTCCACAATAGCAATGTTTTCAAGTTTCAGGTTGGAAAATTTATCTGGTCTAATTAGAAGCATACCAAAAGATGGCAGTGATCATAGGAAAGGTCCTGGAAAGCAGAGAAATACGTGAGAAAGTCAAGGTTTCTAGATAAAATCTGCCTCAGGGCCAGGTTCCAAATAACACGGAAAACAATTCCTACGACATAGTGGGAACCTCATAAACTTGTTGAATTAATGAATAAATTAATGATATTGTCATCATTCACCAGTGTAAGTAACACATTACACTCAATCTTTCTTTGAATACATGTTGCTTTGGTACCTGTAGTATTCAAAGTATTCTGATAGGTTCTATTGATGATAACAAAGTAAAATGGATACAGCTCTGACCTCAAAGACTACAGAGTAGACATGGAGCCATGGCAAGCATATTCATATCCAGTTTTTAAGGAGGCATAATAAATGCAAATAATTGACAGGTATAAAATTCAAAAGAAGAAGTCACTTGTGGTCAGAAGAAAAAGTGAAATCTACAATTTGATTATGAGCAAGAGAGCAACTGAGATGGAATTAACAGATGTGCACTGGCATTTAGGAGAAACAGTAAAGGGTATGGGCCAGAGTATAAGGTATAGAAACAATGAATAGAGTAATCAGAAAAGGGGTTACAAGTCACAACAGGGTCAGATCCTGAAAGCCTTGTAAATTATTCTTAATTTTCACTTTACTTTGATAGTATAAAGAATCTGAAGGTCTGTGAGCAGTAGGGTCAGAATCTAAGTGGCTTTGTAATGTTTAATGTGTCAGTCATTTGTGGGATAGATAGAAAAGGAAGAAACCGAGTGCATATAAATAAATTTGATGGCTATAACAGAGGTCCATATTAATATACTTTTAAAAAACTATTATTTCCCATGAGTTTCAATGTAGGAGGATGTAATTGAATAAAAAATAATATCTTGGTTCATATAAATTGGATATTTTATAGTAAACTCTTAAAAGTCAAATAGTGCATGTTTTAGAAATGTCAGAAGTAATAAAAAATCAATGTAATATTAGTTATCCTACTTTACATTATAGCAAACTCATAACTGCTATCGACTAAATGCTTTGAAAGTTCTTTAAGGAACATTATAATAGAGTTTTTAATGGGAAAAAAAGCAGGTCAGTTTCACCCCAAGAGAGGTCTCCATCAGATAATAGGAGAAATTCACAGTTCACTGCCTTTTTCTATAGTGCATCTTCTCCTGTTTCTTGCTTGAGTTTGGGGCAGATAAAAATGGCAAGTGGAGGTGGCAAAGGTCAAATTGCTCTGGAGATGGTGAACTAAATCATTATATATATTTAAAAAATGATAGAAAAGGCCTGAGCAGAATTCTCCAGGGAAAGAAACATTAAAATAAAAACGATTTGCAGCTGTCCTACAAAAAACGAGATCTCTGTTCTGCTAATGTTGCAATCAATTCTTGATTACCTACACTAATTGGGGAAGTAGTGGCACATTTATCTCAAATTCATTTGTATGTGATGACTGACTCAAGGACACTTGATAATATTCATGACCTGTTGAGACTCTTCGAGGACCATGTTCTAATGATCTAATACCAGGATTCTAACACCCATTCTTAAGACTCTTAGAGTGCCCTTGAGAAGACTGAAAAGGAGTGAATAATACAGAAAAATAAGTATTTCATTTTACTTCATTAACTGTAGAGAACCAGGATGGGCATGACAACATCAACTAAAATACAATTTTCACAGGGCTGTCCTAGGATATACTACCCAGGCAAAGCTGTGAATTTAGTTCCATAATGGAAATACGTGCTTTTCTAAAACTATAGAAAATAGAATAAAATCTAAATTAACCTACTGTATGACGAGGCACTGCATAACTATGTCAATTCAAAATCTGACTTCAGAGACCAACAAATCCTGCCATTAATCACGTTCAGATGAGTTAGAACTGCAGAAAGTAATCCAAAAGCAGTGGGTTGAGCAGTTTCTCTCTCTCTCTCCCCTCCCCTCCCACATGTGTATGTTACTCACAGGTCACTTTGCACTTCTGATGAAAGTTATATACCCTAATTTCAGAAAAAAATGTGCTAAATGTGCCTAATAATTTCCATACAGTTTGAGGACGTTCACCAATCCCCTAAAACCCTCTCTAGTGAGACAGTGAGGTTTTTCTTTTGTCTCGTGTACAAGGCCTTCAATTCCAGTCAATGCTACCCAGTAGTTAGTAAGGTCTTGTCTTGTTGAGAAGAGATTGTTATCTAAGTGTGTCTGTCTTCCAGTATGGATGTCAGTATGGATGTCAATTACAAATACTCATAATTGTAAAAACAATCAATACCTACACCAAAAACTGAAGATTTTATTTAAACTTCTTAATTTAAGAGAAGACTTTTGTTTAAAATAACTAGGGGAAATAGTTTCTTTATAAGTAATAAACAGGAAACTACAAGATTTGTTAAAGCTACTTAACCCAAGATTATAAACTTAGTCTAAATGTTCCCTTAGAATATGAAGTTCTTATCACTGAACCCGCTTTAACTAAAGCACTTCTTTTCCTCTGAGTTTAGGTGCTTTATCATTTTAGATCTTGTTTTGATTGATGTGTGGCTTTGTGATACACAGAACAATTTTTGTTATTTCAAGAAGAGAGTCAGCCAGCCCCAAAGCCTGTCGGGGAAGCCTAGGGGAATGGTAAATGTGGGTAGTTCGCTTTTAAGGGAAAACCTTCCAGCGTCCCTGGTGTTGTAACCACTGAGTTGTCCAAGGGGCAGGCAGAGAGATGGAAAGCAGAGTCTGCAATGCAGTTGGAGGATAAGCAGTTGGGAGGGTAGAATCCCAGCTGTGAGAATGGCAAGGAGACTTCCTGCTGGCTTGATGAGATTCTCACCCTAATCAGGTGACATCAAAGCATTGGGACCTGAAGGCCAGGGACACTGTCCTTTCAGCAGGGCTCTGCTGTGTGTTCTTTCCCACATACGAGGGAAATCAGAACCTTTGAAATAGAAACATTTGCCTGGGGATCTTGGAATCTTTTTCTTAATCACTACCATCCTTGTGACAACCCAGTTACACATCTATTTTAATTTAAATTAGAAAAATAAGGACATCCTATACATAGTAATGATATAAAGTTCATTTTAAGGTATGTAAAAACAGAGATAACCAATAAAAATATTGTTAATAAAAGTATAGATTGTATAGAGATATGGTAAAACCTTAATTGTTTTAACTGAAGACACTAAATTTGGGAAAGTGATAACCCAAGCAGGATTACTCTTCTGCTTCATCCATCAGTCATATAATGCCTTCTGTATCCTTGATGGTGTCTTCCTTTCGTTACCTGCCTTTAGCATACTTCTCAAGATTGTATCTTTGGTCCTCTTCTTATTGTCCCATACATGGCGCCAAAACAAAACATGACATAACGAAACAGAAAAGAAACAAAAACATTAACTTTATTTTCTCAAAAAATGTGGATCAGTTTCCCCTTTGTGGTACCCACTATCCACATAAGCATTCATTACCTCTCACTCAGATCCAGGCCCTGCCCTCCACAGTGCCTGAAGATCCATCCACACTTCTCCTTACTCCAGCCTTCAAGTCACTCCTTTGCACAACAGCACCTAATAGTATAGAACAAATTTCAGAGGATATTGCACACCTTGAAATATTTGGACCTTATCGCCCTTTCCATTTTTATTGCTGATCCTCTCAGCATCCCCCAAACCTTCATTTCCAAGCACACCTAGAACTTGCTTCTCAGACCATGCCGTGCTTTTTCTTCTTTGCTTCCACTTAAGATGCACAATCTTTGCCCTCTGTCTGATACATCCTCACTTTTCTTTCGTGACTGCTGCTTTCATTAATTCATCGGTGACTTTCTAGGTCATAATATTCATTCTCTTCTCAGTGTCCACAGCACTGTATTTAATTTTCCACTTCTATTTTCATTTGCATTGAATTTCCTTAGATTCCCTTCACTTTTTGAAAAGCCTGCCATTTTAAAAATGTTTAAATTTGTGCCATTAAATTGACATTCACATTTCTTCATAGTTTCATGCTATTTTTACTTCCAACTTACCTTTTTTTCATCTCACTCTTTGTCATTTCTTTCAGTCTCAGGATAATTCAGGAATCACTCAATCATGATTCTTCTCTTCCGTGATGTTTGAGAGAGGAAAGTGCCAGTGTAGTGAGAATGAATGTGGTCAAAACACTTTGTGATCAGACAGATCTGGGTTTGGATTTTATGTCCAGTGCTGCCTAGATATGTAGACTTAGTCACTATTCTTATCACTTTCAGCCAATAGTTATTATAATACTTACAACCGAGGATTTTTAAAAGATAAATGTATCAGTTCATGTTAAGTGCTCGACCACTAAGAGGCATTAAGATACATTATTTCCTTTCTTCTCTTGTTATGACTCAGAACAAGTAAAGAAATAGGTAAACTTAATTATAAACCATGTAGAGCAAAATTCTCACACTGAGCTTTAATTACAGCATTAAGAATATGCTTTTATGATTCATACTTAACAATGTTAATATCCCAAGTGTCTTGCTTGTGAGAAACAAGGCTGTATGGTGAAGGAAACCTGAGTTCCAGTCCCAGCTGTGTCACTCCCTTGTTATATAACTCTGGGCAAGTTAATTAAAGTACCTGAGTTTCCACTTACCTACCTGTAAAAAAATCAGTGTAATAGTGCTTATCCCTCAAAGGATTGTTCAAGGATTAAATAAGATTGAGTTTGATTCACAGTTATACCTATGCATGTATTGATGATGATTCTTGAAGGAAATAGTCTTATGGTTTGATTCTTTCATAAAGCTGAATAATATGGCATCCAGAATTGACATGAAATTTTGTAGAATAATTAAATCACTCCTAGTAGGTGTGTATAGAAAACATTTCTCTCTGTAATGTGCTTCTCTTGTCAGAATAAGAAACAAACAAAAGCTTAGCTAATTAAATATCTTACGATTTTTCACACTTTCATTCTGTTTTTATTCATTCTGCTCTAGTTCCTTGTGAATTTGACTTCATATATGCATATATTTCTTCCTATTCTCTTCTGCTATTCCCATGGTTCACAGCTCTGGCTGCATGTTAGAATCAACTGATGAGCTGTAGAGAAAATATGAATGCCTACACTTCAGATAAATTGAATGGGAATCTCACAATTGTTCTTAAATTTTATCATGAATCAGATTCATCTGGAGAGCCTGATAAAACGTAAGTTTCTGGGATTCATCCCCAGAGTTTCTGATTTAGTAGGTCTGTAGTAGGGCTCAAGTATCTGCATTTCTAACAAATTCTCATGTAATGCTGATGCTTCTGTTCCAGGGAACGCTTTTGAGAACTACTGAACTAGTAGACACTTAC
This sequence comes from Hyperoodon ampullatus, assembly GCF_949752795.1. NCBI lineage: Eukaryota > Metazoa > Chordata > Mammalia > Artiodactyla > Ziphiidae > Hyperoodon > Hyperoodon ampullatus. The sequence goes on along the minus strand of NC_136925.1, from coordinate 33,785,000 downwards.
TAGAGTGAGACACTGATATTAGTATTTTATAAAAAGTTCTCACGTGATTCTAATCATACCAAGAGTTGAGAATTCTGGTGTTATCCTTTGCTTGGCTTCAAAAGCTACTGATTTTACCATTCACTGCAATGCTGACCATTTTCAGCCCACAGCCTGGACCTGCTATCTTTGGTCATCAAGATAGTACTGTAAGCACATCATCCATCCATTAATCCAATCATTTATGTAGCCGCCTATTCAGTCAGCACTTAACAATTGAGATAAATTTCTTACTGTCAGGATTTCAGGGTCTCATGAAAAAGACTAACAAACAAAAATTTCAGCATAATGTAAATGCGTTTAATTTGGGGTGTAGGGTTGGGGGAAAAGACTTGTTCTGACTTCAGGGAACACATGGTGTTGATGTCAATGCTTGAATTATAAGTACAGATTCAACAAGTGAGCCAAGTAGGGAAGAGAATTCTAAAACACATTTTGGTCTTGTTTTTAATGTTTATTTGCTTAGAAGAATGGGGCAAATTGTAAAGATTTCATTCTTAGAAGATTCATTTTATGATAAGAGGTGTTTATAACTATGTGATCTAGGCTGACTGTGAGATATTTGGGTGGGGTGTGGATGAGAAGAGGACAAATAAATTCGGCCAAGCTATACTGAAATTCAGTACAAGCTTTAAAGTCAGTGTCAGCACAGATCCACATTCTATAACTCAGAATAACCCTTACTTAGCAAAAAGAGTAATAGGACAGAGGTGCAACAATTTTCATCTAAAAATTTATCGCACCTATTTATTATTGAGCCCCTCCAGTATTCCCATTGCATTGGGCATCTGGAGTTACTTATGTTTGGTCAGTACTGTTGAAAATAGGCTATAAATCAGGCTCCTTTGTTTGACTCCATTCGTGCCACTGAAAGAATAATTAGCACCTGCACCACAGGCTCAGGTTGCGACTTTGCTGCCTGTTTATGCATCATTCCAAGTAAAAAACAAACTACTTCTGCTGCCCACTCTGACCACCTGCCGCCCTGACCCTTTGTATTTCTCTGAACATAACCTTCAGAAGTCATCTAAGTTGAGACAACCTAACCGCTTTTTTCAAGGCTCACTTCATGTGCCTGTTCATTTAAATGTTCAGTGCCAATTATGTGCTTCTTTGTACCGGTGCCTACCTACCTGCTAAATTGTTGCTGCCAGTTCCCATATTCTTGCTATTAACAGTGGCTGCTGTTGCCATATCTTAACTTAAATATCTGAGGTGAGTACACAGTTCAAATACACTTGTGACAAACATAAAAGTGCTTAATTTGTTCCCATGACTCCAGCACTGAAGTAAATAATATCTGTGTTGCTCCTGTCTGACACCTGCAGCGAACATTCAAATCTTTCACCTGCTTCAGTTTCTAATTCCATTTCCCAGAACCATTTAACTTGTGCACCAAGCTGTTTTTATTAATAATCTTAACCTCAACTAATTTACAATTTACAATATATGAAAATAATAATATACACATTTTTATAATGAATGCAACACAAAAAAATATTTTTGGCATATATATACAATACTAAATGGAACACTTACAGAATCAAAGAATCATAGAGTCTTAGAAAGACCTTGGATGTAATCTAGTCTTAATTTACATACACGTGAAGATATCAAGATCCAATAAAGTTGTATAACACAGACCCTTAATAGGAGAACTAAAATTCCAGATATTCCAACTTCACATTCAGGACTCTTTTTATTAAACTCAATTTTCAAAGTGTTTTATTTAATAAAAACTGCCTAACGATGGCAAAGTTAATGCATAGAACTAAAATAAAATTATGTATTTTTAAATTAAAATGTCCACTTTTTAAAATCTTTGATGCTGTATTCCTGCAAAATCAAGAGTGTATACTTTAACTGTTGTCTATATTCATTTGTTAAAGATGCTTTTATAGGGCCAATGTAATTTATTCATTCTGCTTTAATGATGCCATTTTCTCCACTTTTTATTTGACAACAGTATTCACTTGTCTCTTTGGAGCATCACAGACAGCTGCAGAAGAGAGATCCAACTGCATATTGGCAGGAGCCCACAGACATATAAGGCTGTTTGGGGTACAATTACAGTTTAATTTAGGTTGATGAGAAAACACACCAGAGTTTGCTTGTCAGGAATTTGGCCACATCTTTTGCTGAATATTTATGTGCTTCTAAATTTCTACTATTCTTAAGAAATACAATTTTTGGTCTACTTAACATTCTGTATATTAGAGAGCTGGGAGTTTTCTCACTGCTTCTTTACACTTCAGAGTCTAAGATTATCTGGTTCAAGCAGAAGTTTCACAGATGAGAAAACAGATCCTGAGAGTTTAAGGGATACTGGCAAAAGCACACCGTTAGTTCATTACAAAACCAAATTTCAGGATTCTGAAATTGTTTCCGATTACCACTGGACAGCAGCTTTTTAGCAGGCATTATTAAGCAAATATCATGTTTGAAAGTGATGTTTTCTTAATATAATTCCTAGATAAAATAACACAAAATCCATGACTCCTACTTCCCTCTAACCCACTCACCTCACCCAGATTACCACAGTGCACTCATAATAAACTGTGATGATCTAAAGCCATTCAATAATTATTTTCTGGTCTGTTTTTTAAACTGTAGTGTCATCCTCTTTATTTTTCTAAGAATCTTAAAATTAGACTGTCTGCGAATTCATCTTGTACTATCTTCCTTGTACTTTTTTAACCTTCTGCATTATTCCACGGTGTGGATCAGCTAACCTCTCCTTGAACACTTTCAGTAGCTGAAGACTCTGTGAGGCAAACTTTCCTTTATCAGTCAACTCTAATAGATTCAGTGATTATTTTATTTAACTAGTATTTAATTTAGGTTTACTATGAGACAGGTGATATGCTAAGCATTAAGACAATTAAAAAAGTAATAAATCACAATTGGTGACATCAGTTGTTCATAGTCTACAAGAGGACAAAAGCAAGGCTTGTATGCACAAAAGCATAATACAAATTAAAACTGATGTGTTCCATTAAGGTTTTAGATAAAGTAATAAGAGCTAACATTTCCTGAGCCATATCTCTGCAGATACTGTCCCTGGAAAAGTGATGTGGTAACGTGCTCAGGGAAGTAGAGACTGTCATCCTCTAAATATTACTCATGAGGAGATCAAAGCTTGGAATGTCAGATGCTTTCTCAAAGCCACATAGCATGTCAGTGGTGGATCTGGAACCTTAACCAAAGTCTGTTTCAAACCAACACTTCCGCACTATGATATTCTGCCAAGCTTAAAGGGAAAAGATGATTAGTAGAATTAGAGGTGGGGTAAAAATTCACAGTGAGAGAATAAAATCGACAAAAGCTGACAGAAATCTTAGATCACAAACAGTAAATGTGTTTCAATTTCAAGAAAGATTAGTGAGAGTTGATAGGTAGGAAACATCGGCTGCTGTCAGATACCCACCCATGGTGTGTGGTGGTTATTGAGGAACTATTAAAATTTATGAGCACAGAAATGACATAATCAGAGTGAAGTTCAGTGATACTAATTTTGGAGGAGTTTGAGAAAATGTTGGATGAAGCCAGAGACGCAGAGGCACATAGGTTCAATTGTAGCAGAGACAATGAAAGTGATATTTTTTACCATGAGCCAACATATTTCTCCTTACATTTTTTTATATGCTTGATCATACTTCTGCTTTCTGGGGTGACAGAGGGTATGCGCTCTGATATATTTTTTACAACCTAATATAAGGTTATAAGAAAAAATATATATGTCAAAATATCGAAATCATCTTTTGCCCTACTTGCTAAATATTCTATTGTGGTAACTTGACATATAGATGAATATGTACCTCCAGGTCCCTTTAAAATATACAAGTAGTATTTACACCAATAGTACCTCCTAGACAGCAACTATATAACAGATATATTAATGCTTTCAGGATTTATACAAATGTATGAGAAAATTTCCTGAATGCATAATGCACAGTAATACATGATTGCATTTGATTAAGTGATTTATGAGAAAGATATATGGAGTGTTTATGGTCTGACAACAGGAGTACAAAAACATTTTATCAAGTCGAGTACTATAGTGAAGTACATAGGAATTGATTATACCTATTATTACAGAATTTATAATATCAAGATGAATATAAACACTTAGTGTTAACCTGTATTCTGAAACTACTTGTCCTAAGCAACAAAATAACAACAAAAACTATATTTTGACCTCCTTTATGTATATATATTTATATTTCATATGAAAACTGAATGCTAAGACAACTTTTTTGTTAACCAGTTGATCCATTTTAAATATATTCAGGATTAAGGTCAAAATTCCTAAGAATGTGCACACTATATAAATCATCAATTTCAACTTATTCTTAGGATACACTAATGGCTATATGCTAGAATGTAGCTACAAGAATGTCTATTATACCCTTGCTAATATTTTAAAGAAAATTTGAGGATTCATTGACTTATTAATGCCCTGATACCTTAGAAGTTATTTTGGTAAGTGTATATTTAGTAAATAGGAGAATATTTTAAATAATTCAAGTGAAGAAGCTAGTCTATATGACAATAAATGAAGAATAATAAAATGTATGCATTTCTAATATATATATAATATTAGTATCAGTTTTCACTGGGTGGTAGTTTCATAGTTGTGTTTGTGCTTTTATTCATTTAGCAGATTTTCTGCATTGGGACATATCTTGGAAAGGTATCTTTAAAAGTTTTTGTGTGAACTACAGTGAGTCCTTTTGGTTTCCATACTCTGAGGCTATTTCACTGCAGTTTTCTTCAATCATGTTTCTGATTATGGCTTTCATCCCAAATTTTCTGTTTCAGATATTTGTTTTCTCCATATGTACCAGCTTGTCACTGATTATTTTCATTCATTCTTAAGCAATTTGTAGGAAATAAATTATACCTATAAACTAGTCATTCAGTTTTCTATATTGTTTACTCATCTTTATAGTGCCTTGATATTTATATTCCGTTGTGATATATTTAGTTTCTTTTCAGTCACCCATGCCACACATAAAATTAAAGTGGTATTTTTTCATCTCAGTGTATATCCTCTTCATGGTATTTGTTTTTCTCTCAAGGTAGATTTTCTATGTGTTATTGAGGATACTAATAGATTTCTGAATAATTCTCTGAGTATTTAGTAAATAACTTTCAGAGGGCTATATGATCCTTACTGTAACTCTTCAAGATTATATTTCCATTATTGGGTGCTCGGTATAGTTTGCTGGTTGCTTTGCTTATTAACAAAAGAGGTATGTGTACTTCACTTGGTCTGAGTCCTTATTCAGTTGAGTCTTGATCAGATCTCCTTCATAGACACAGCTTAATAAGCATGTTTAAATGCATAATTTCCAGCTTGATCTCTAGTGTCTAGTGAGCATTCTTGGATCGAGATTATCCTATTAGTATAAGGTAGTTGTTAACAGTGTGGATTTTGAAACCAGAGCTTGAGTTCATTTACTAGCTGTTTGAACTTGAGCAAGTTACTTGAACTTTTCATGACTCAATCTCCTCACTTAAAAATTTTAAAAAAATAATAATAATCCCTACTTTATTGGTTGTTCTGAGAGTTAACTGAGTTAAGATGCATAAAGTGCTTAGAATAACACTTGTCACATAGGAAATATTACAAAAGTGTTGACTACTATTTTTAGACAAGAAAAAGGATAGTCTCAAGTGTACAGTGACCTCTGCCCCAACCTATAGCATAATAACTGTGGATCCCATACCTTCGGAGAAGTGACTTGGCCATCACACCCAACCCTCCATCTACTGTTCTATGTCTTGTTCAGATGCATTTTGTTATTTAGCATTTTCGGGTGGTTATTTAGAGGTACCATGAAGGTAACGATGGTGGTGTGAAGACGAAGCACTATGGGTCACTCAAAATACAGTATACACACCATAGGAATAGTATCCATTTTTTTATATTCATTCCTCCTGTTTTTTTGAGCCAAAGACCATGCATGAGGAAGAAGTGAATCCACTTCTTATAGACTTTCAGTAGACAGGAATGTCACTTTCGCCACTGTTGTATGTTTATCTGATGGAATTTTTTTTGGTTGTTTGTTGATTTTGAAATCAGATGCATCGTACTTGGCATTAGTAGAAATATTTCCTAAATATTATTAATAGGTTCAATCTCAGATCTAGTTTTGGAGCTGCATCCTTAGTTTTTAAAATTTGTTCATGTTTTTATAAAATTTTAATGGGAATTTGGAAGAAGGAGTAACAAGTGTTGCTAGTTAGATGCAAATTTAACTAAGGTTACTTATAAGGGATAGCCCATTATGCAAGGGTTTGGGATGCCATTTTCTTCTCTCTCTCTCTCTTTCTCTCTCTCTCTCTCTCACTCTCACTCTCAAAGCAAGAGAAGTAGAATGAAGTGCTAATGATTTATAGTGCAAAACACTATACACTCCCTAGGAAGATAGCAATTCTGATGCTTATTAACTTTCCTGCCAAGAGGCTATTAATATACCTAGTATGAATTCTATAGTGAACTAGATGAAATTTTGGCAGATGGATGACAGATAATAGACAAGAGATAGATGATAGATAGATAGATAGATAGATTAAATAGATAGAGAAACTCAGATAGATTTAGAGACTAAATGAAGGAGGTGGCTGAGCAGGGAAAGAAGACTGCTGTGGTTTTAGTTTGACCTATTGGGTCCTGAGTTGCCATTTAATGGGATAACAAATCATAAAGAATTCTCAGAGGTTTGATAATAAGTCAAATTTTGGAAATATTAAATTTGATATGCCAATAGGGCTTCTTATGGAAATTGGCAGTAAGTTATTGGAAAGAAGAGGAGTACGGCCATATTAAATCACAAATTATTTAATAAATACTTAATATAACATACAATGTGACAGACACTGACCAAGACCTGTGATATGACAATGACTAAAACAAAACCCACCCTTCCTCTTCTGCTAGAGCCTTACGGTTCAGCAGAATGAGCCAGGACAAACTCCACAGGCTGCCATTGATAAAAATAATAACTTAGGTTTTGCTGATTGCTTTTTTTGTCTTGTATTGTTGCTCACTTGTTTGTTTCTAAACCAGCACAGAATATACAAGAGGTTATAAAAGTATATGTAAGTGAAAATGACTATCAATTCCTTCCAGTTCCTTGTGGATGTGAGCTCAAAGTTCTAAATACGTGCAATAAGGGGTAAGAAACCCTCTAGGCAGAGCAGCCCCAAACTGAGGACTCGCTGTCTTTTATACCACCTTAGGCTGAAAGTACTGCATTAATGCTCAAGGGTCTATCTAAGCGAATTTTTGCTGTACCACAACTACACATTTGCATTCCACTTCTTAACATGTCACTGTTTCTACTTGAGGTTTCAACAGACAGTCCTGGTGGCCCAATCACAGATAATCCATAGGCAACAGGCATCCCAGTAGGTTATATGCTTCATACAATACAGAATAATACTAGAGTCTAGTGCCTGGGTCCTTCTTTAACCCAATCCCAATTGGTTACAATACTTACTTATAGGAATGCCTCAGAGATCTGAAAAACTATCTTGACACTCTCTCTCTCTCTCTCTCTCTCTCTGTCTGTCTCTGTCTCTGTCTGTGTCTCTCTCTCTCTCTCTCTCTCTCTCACACACACACACACACACACACACACACACACACACACACACACACAGAAAATCTGGGAGTCTTAGCTCTTTTTTAGGGCCTTCCAACTAATTGTCAGGCCCATGCAAATGCAGATTATCCAGGATAATCTCACTTACTCAAAGTCAACTGATTAGGGAGTTTATTTATATCTGAGAAGTCATTTCACAGCAACATATAGATTAGTGTTCGATTAAATATTTCAGAACTGTAGCTTAGGCAAGTTGACATAACAAAAAATCCTGTCATAGCAGGTTACCTGAAAACTACCCATATTAATTCCACTCAATTTTCACTGGGAAAAATGTCATTGTAAGACCCCATATTGTTACAAAGGAGATAAAAATTGGCAGTCTTCAGCTAGGTAGTTGTGTACCCAGCTAAAACTCCATTACCTTCATTGATTACAAATTGCATATAAAACATTTTATAAAGCCATATCACTTTGTCTAATAAAGGTCAATTTCTTATTCTCCATTTGGCCCTTCAATCCAGTCATCCAGAATTTCTAATCTTTTCTATATAACTTGCTTCTCTTCAACTGCCATTCCTGGTCTTCATTTTTATCCTTCTTTCCCTTTGCCTCAATTTTTTCCTTTCTAGCAACACAAATATTACCTTTTCTAAAATAAAACTTATAATAAAAACATTCATATCAAATCTCTTCAATTAATTTTGTCCCACATCCATCTTTCTCTCATTTATATCCTTTAGGCATCAGATATCTATGTACTTTACTATCATATTTACTTCCTTCTTCAATGTCTTTATTTAGTTATTTATGTGAGAAAATGGAATTTTCTCTCTTCTTCCTTCTCTTCGTCTCTTTGACTCTAGTAAGATAAAGTAAATAAAACAAGATTCACTAGTTTAATAAGACATTGAAGTTTTGCTATGGAAAACATTCAATGTTAGCAAGAAGAACTCTGCCTTCTAGGTGCTTCATTGTGAAAGCTAATTAAATATGGTGGTGGAGATGGGGAGCAAGAGAGAAAAGAGATGAAAGGAAAGATCATGGAGATAAGTATTCATCCAGGAGCCCGTCTGAGATTTATCCCATTTGGACTCAAAGAGAATACCATAGAAGAATAATAAAAGGTTTTGCAATATGTACTGACTTCTTTTTTATCAATGGTTGCCTACTTGTAGATTGTCTTATTATTGGTACCTACCAAACTTTGATGAGATATCAAGAGGATTATATGATACTTCATCTTCCCCGATGAAGTGTAACCTTCACAGGAATAAGGAGCTCTCTTTCATTTCAGCACTTAACACTACTGTAGGCACCATTGTATGAAATATTTAATAATTGACTTATGAAATGGACAAAGTTGTAAGTTAGAACTCGATGATGATCCCTGGCTAATATTCGCCCCTCTGATGACTTGACTTGTATAAACAAGACACTTCTTTCCTCCTTGTGACCCCTCACAAGGTTCACCATAAGGTACAAGATACTGGAGGCATTTATGATTTTTTCTCACATTTTTTCCTCTGATCACAAGGGGAAAGAATCGAGTCTCCTCTCCACATGAAAACAAAGTCTTGGAATGGATCTAGGCCCATTTGCCCATATCTTTACTAGGCTCTCCTCAAGTAAGTAAAAATTGAACATCTTATTAGTCCAACAGTCATGAAGTCATATCTTAAGAGTGCAGTTAAAGCTAATGCATATTCATGAATTCATTGTCTTCTGTTTCCTCAGTAAATAAAGGGTTTACTTATCAAGCTGGCTTAGTCCAATGTTTTAACTACTGTTTATCTTTCTGAATTCATACACAGTGAGCTCTCTTCCATTTCCTATTCTCCTTCATAGTAAGTACTCCCATTCTAGGGCCTGATTCCTCTTCCATGAGTAAATGAACTTTAGTTTTCAAAAAAGGAGATTGAGGAAATCTTATATTCCCAGGAATCCATCCCAATTCCCAGAAAAATTGACCAGAGAAGGCCTTCAGTGGGAGAGGAGGGGAGGGCCTGTCTGAAGATGTGACATATAAATTGGTGTTCCCCAGACATACTTTATTTCATATATTTCATGTTAGGATATATCTTTGATGTATATGGAAATCCTAAAGTAGAAGGATACATTATTGGATTAGGAAACTAATTTCCTATCCCTGATAACTACCAGCAAGATAAGTATAGAAGGCCTTTGATACAGTTTACAAACTGTCAGAGACAATCCTCATCAATTTTTTACTGCCCTCTTTCTGATAAAATTTAATATAATCTATTATCTTATCAGAGGACTCAATTAAGAGCCCTGCAAAACTGAGGTTCTTTTTATTCTTATTGGCATGAGTAAGTTACTTAATTTGATTGGTAACACAAGGGCCAGACATTTCTACCAGAATATCCACTGCAAGGCTGTCACGCTACCATTTTCATTTGTACACCTATCTCTTTTATTCCTTTATTTTTCCCTCCCTACCTTCTTCTTGCTTTCTACAAAGCTTCTCATTTTCTCCTTTCCCTGAGAATGTTTATGCCTTCCTGGTGAACTCATAGGAACCACTAAGCTTTGTATCTGGCTCTTAAGGATAAAGCAGGTGTGCACTTAAATTTAGCCCAAAAGCTGACTGTGCTTTCTAATTCTCAACTAGATGATTTTACTTCTCATAAACACCATCCCAAATATTCTGTTATCTGTGTTCCTTTTTATTATGGCAACCACTGGGCAATAAAGTGGCTCTCTTTGTTCCCTCAGCACACTTCAAATGAGGCTACTTTAGCACTATGCATGAGTTGGCAGCACTTCAAGAGGCCAGTGATGTGGTAGTACTTTGTGGGGGGGATTAACAAGGCATGTCCACTGAGACTGAAGCATTCTTCAGAAATACTGAACGGAGAAAATTAGACATGAACTAAGAACCCAGAGGATTGTGTTACTTAAGGGCCATGAAATTACTTGGAAACTTAATTACGAAAAAGGATGAGATGATTCTAGGGCAGGAGGTCAACTGTGCCTCTGATTTTCACTCTTATTAATATGGAAAAAAAGTCCTTTTATCTGAGATGAAATTTGCTAGGCAACTCCCTTAAGTTTCTTATTATGTATTTACTAATTAAAAGCCTTTTCTAACCTTTAAATGATGAATGACCAGTAAATATCTCCATAATATTCACATACCTGGTATAATTTCTTTTGGAGCAAAAGGCAGCTGGCATAGCATTATTTATTAAGAAGAGAAATTGAGCTCTTCATAAAGTGCTGAGAATGTGTTCCTCTGGCATATTCTAAACACAGATCCTTGAAAACACTCAATTAATAATGTGTTGAGATGTATCTATGCCCTTCCCGCGAATCACAGGATGAAAACAGAGATTCTTTCAGTTTTTTCATTTTTTAATGTTTCATCTCAAAACGTAAATTTTCCCCTACAGAGAACATCAAAAGACGAATTCCCTTAGTGGCATTTTACAATTAATTTTAATATCCATGAACTAAACACATAAATTCTTCCAGTTGTAGCATATGCAAATGTGTTTCTGCATATCTTTGAAGTAGCAGTTATTAAACACAGATACCATCTCTGCTTGGGGCTGAGCATTAAAATAGTTTTTACAAAACTACAAAATATGCTGTATGTTATTTTCTAAATGGTTTGTTTTATTCAATAAATTTCCTTAGACAGGAAAAGTGAAAATGCTATAACTCAAATTCCATAACTTACACTCATGGAATGTGAGTCTAAGTATGAATAAAAGTTTCAAAATAATTAAAGTCAATATCCTCAAACTAGAGAGTAAAGATATAATAGAGATGAAAGCCTGGACAAAATCCCTTTCAAACAGAAAGATTCTACTCAGGAAATTTGAATTAGATACATGATAAAAATGCATGATCCCAGGTTATGAAGAGCTTTCAGTATTTTCTGCACCTGTGTCTGTATTTTGGTAATATCCCTATGTATATAAATAATAAGGCTATACATATTCTATATTATAATATATATTTATATAATAAATTATATATTATATTTATTTATATATTGTACACTATACATTTATAATATGTATAGCTTTATTATATATATGTGTGTATATATACATATATATAAAATAAGGAATTGGCTTACACAATTATGGAGGCTTGGCACATCCAATCTGCAGAGTGGGCTGATAGGCTAAAGACCTAGGGAGAACTGTTGTTCCAGTTTGAAGGCTGTCAGGCAGGAAAAGCCAGTGTGTAATCTGCTTTATTCTACCAATTAGAATGTTAATCCCATCCAAAAACACCCTTGCATAAACGCCCAGAATATTTTGGCCAACTATCTGGGCCCCCCATGAACCAATCAAGTAGACACATAAAATAAACTGTCACCCCCTCTAAATCATTTAAAATGAAAATTCTTGTCAGTATATAGCAAGTAAAAAAATTTACATAGCAGATTTTCACATCAAAATATCCATTAGCATAGAAAGAAATCATCATGTATGTAAGTCTGACACTTTCTATAAAGTAAATTTAAAATAAAATACGTATCTATCCAAACTTGGGAGATACAATCATTAATTTTAAATTGAAAATCTCGTACCATATTCAATATACAGTGGGGATTAAAAGTTTGGTATTAAGATAGAGCGGGTTTTTTTTTTTTTTTTTTTTTTTTTTTGCGGTACGCGGGCCTCTCACTGTTGTGGCCTCTCCCATTGCGGAGCACAGGTTCCGGACCCGCAGGCCCAGTGGCCATGGCTCACCGGCCCAGCTGCTCTGCTGCACGTGGGATCTTCCCGGACCAGGGCATGAAACTGTGTCCCCTGCATCGACAGGCGGGCTCTCAACCACTGTGCCACCAGGGAAGCCCTAGGACAGTGTTTTTAAAATGAGAAGTAACTGCCATTAAGTATTACTCGAGAGTTCTCAGGAAATCATAAAATTCAGACTTGGAGTCCTGAGTTAACCTCATGGGGTACATATGATGAGCTTGGCAAAGAGCTAAAATGATAATAGAAGATAATAGAAGAGCTAAGATGATAATAGAAACATGATCGATAATCTTTGAAGAAAACACATGGGTTTAGTAGAGGAAGAAAGCATCCATGAATTTTGAAAAATGGTTTAGTCTTAGCTTCTAAGATTTCCAAAATTCTAGAATTTGTTATTAAATGGAGGGAGTGGAAGACACCTTAGAAGCTGTTAAAGTAGCATTGAATATCCTTTCTTTTTAAAGAATTAATAGAATAGCAAGATAAGGATAAGTAAATTTCTATAAAGGATATGGCAAGAGTGTATTAGACAAATTGGAATTAGGCTGAACAAATATTCTGATGATTCAGTTTCAACTAAGGGTAACATTGGATGGAATTACAAAGATTTTTCTCTATATCTCTGTCCTGGTTAGTATATTTCTAATGAATAGGAAACAGTTAAAGGGGGAACATTGAGTATAGATGTAGCTTCCAAAAGAATGGAAAGGTTAATAAGTTGTGATTTAAAAAAAAAGAAAAAGAGTACACAAGGATTTCAAAATTACATCAGCACATTTTTGTTATGGAACAAAACTAGGGAGATTTCACAGGTACGACTGTATTCTTATATTCTGGTTTTAGAAAGCAGTATTTCTTCAACAGCTCATGGCTGAGATTGTGTGGAAAAGAATCTCAGAAGCAGATTCCATTTCTGGCTGTTTATGAGGTTACAAATCCTGAAAATTCTTACCAATAAAAAGCAACTAAAGTAATGGATAAATATTATTAAACATATTTTTAATTCAAAGACTATAAAGCAAGAAATTAATTTTCTCAGAAGCCAGATCCGTTTTTTTTTTTAAACTGGGTTTTAAACAATCTTACTGATGTATAACTGACATTCAATAAACTGCACCTATTTAAAGTATATGATTTTATGACTTTTGACAAATATACAATTTAAATTCACGGAAAACTTACCACATTCAAGATAATGAATTTGTCTATCTCCCCAAATATTTCCTGTGAACTTTTTGTAGTCCCTCCTTTACCTCCCTTCACAGGGAACAACTGATTTGCTTTCTGTTACTATAGATTAGTTTGCACTTTCTGGAATTTTATCCATCTTAAAACATACAATATGTACCCTTTTTTGGTCTGATATCTTTCATTCAGAGTAATTATTTTGAGATTCATCCATGTTGAAGTATGCATAGTACTTTCATTTTTTATGCTAAATATTATCCTATTGTAGGAATATCCTACAGTTTGTTCATCCATTTACCAGCCAATATACACTTGGGTTGTTTCCAGTTTAGGGCTCTTGCAAATAAAGCTGCAATGTACATTCATGTACAAGATTATGTATAGAAATATGCTGTCACTTCTTTTAAGTAAATACCTAACAAACAGAATGGTTAGATCATGTTGTAGGGGTATATTTAACTTTTTAGGAAACTGCAGAACTGTGTTCTAAAGTGGTTGCAACATTTTACATTCCCAGGAGAAGTGATGCAAGCTCCATTTTCTCCACAACTTTGTCAACACTTTTATGGCTAGTCTTTTAATTTTTAGTCAGATTAATAGTTTTATAGTGCTATTTCTTTGTGGTTTTCATTTGGACTTTTCTAGTAATGGTGTTGAGCATATTTCCATTTGCATATTTGCCATCTGTATATCTCCTTTGATGAAGTGTCTGTAGTAGTATTTTTGGTGAAGTGTCAAGTCAGAACTTTGACCCTTTTTTTTTTTTTTTTTGCGGTATGCGGGCCTCTCACTGTTGTGGCCTCTCCCGTTGCGGAGCACAGGCTCCGGACGCGCAGGCTCAGCGGCCATGGCTCACGGGCCCAGCCACTCTGCGGCACGTGGGATCTTCCCAGACCGGGGCACGAACCCATGTCCCCTGCATCGGCAGGTGGACTCTCAACCACTGCGCCACCAGGGAAGCCCCCAAGGAAGGGTTTTTAAATGTTACTAAGTGATTTTTAAAAATTAAGAGCATTGTCTGTGGAAGAAGTGTGTTTACTCTGTTTGGTCACAGCAGCCAAAAAAGAGCCAGAGAACAAATGTTCAAAAATTAATGTTTACCTAATTAGGAAAAAGAATACTTATTTAAATGTTAGATCTGCCTTGGAATATATTGCATTTCAGAGGTAAAGGGACATAATAATATCTCCAACTTACTCCTAAATGATTGAAATATTGAGGATATATATATATATATAGGATATATATATATATATATTTTCTCTATATATATATAGAGAGAGAGAGAGAGAGGAAGAAATATATCTGTATATAATATAAATATACATGGAGAGGAGAGAAAAATATTTATTTTCTTTCTCTATATATTTTTTCTTATTTATTTATTTATTTAAACAATAGGATGCTGAACAATAGGGCTGATTTTCTACCATATTTTAGTAAAATAACCTCCCCTTGTCCCAAATGCCGCAATGTATCTGCAGAGATAATGTCATTTAGTCTTTCCTTTATCTCTCAGGTAGCCCTTATAACACATTTCCAGAATTTCATCATTCCACAGAAGACACTTTAAAAGTAACCATTTCAGAGTTGCTCTAATATGCCATGCAAGGATCAAAGACTGTGTGGTTCCATGGGTAACTTCTGCTTTAGAACAGCAGTTTCTGTCTGAATGAATTTATCATCAGGGATGTGATGCAGACAGGGAAGAATATAGACCCAGCTTAGACACTTCTCAGAGGTGTCATCTTCTCTGAGCTTCTCCTTCTTTATCTGTAATTTAGGATAATGATACTGACTTCAAAAGACTGAGATGAGGATTATATGGCAGAAATCTTGGTGTCGTTTACAGGACTTATCATAGAGTAAGCTTTTAATCAAGTTATTATTAACAATACAGGAATCAAAATCTCATTTGTTCCCCTTATCCATACCAGTGGATCTTATGGAGAGTTTTATTCTACACTGAAAAATGCTAGAAAGGAAACTTAAACACCATACCAAGAGCTTTAATCAAAATATAAAATTTCAGATCGTTCCCTAAAGTTTGAGGCAGCAGTTTTTGAAAGAGCCAATTTTATGTTTTATTGGCAAAATTAATGTTTGATTAACACCTCCTATAAAGCACAGCAAACGTATCATCATTCACATCAAAGTGGAATTTCAAGTAGTAATGGCATATTGAGGCCAAGTAAGAAACATGCACTTACATATCTGTGGTAGGCAGATAGCCCAGGATTCATACCCCCTGATGTGCACATCTTGCAAAATCCCCACCCCTTGAGTGCTGGAAGAACATGTAATATTAATCTCATAAGTAGGCTACTAACCATTTGATTTTGAGTTAATCAAAATGGAGATTATCTGGGTGGGCCTGTTGTAATCAGGTGAGCCCTTCTTGAAGTCAGAAGATTGGAGGCAACCACACGGCAAAGGCTTAAAAAAAGACAGGGCTTCCCTGGTGGCGCAGTGGTTGAGAGTCTGCCTGCTAATGCAGGGGACACGGGTTCGAGCCCTGGCCTGGGAGGATCCCACATACCGCAGAGCAACTAGGCCTGTGAGCCACAACTACTGAGCTTGCGCGTCCGGAGCCTGTGCTCTGCAACAAGAGAGGCCGTGATAGTGAGAGGCCCGTGCACCGCGATGAAGAGTGGCCCCCACTTGCCACAACTAGAGAAAGCCCTCACACAGAAACGAAGACCCAATGGAGCAAAAATAAATAAATTAATAAACTCCTACCCCCAACATCTTCAAAAAAAAAAAGACAGTGGAATGAAACATTTAAAGAAAAATATTTAAACAAAAACATTTAAAGAAAAACAAAACAAAATAGAAACATCAACCTTGAATTCTGTACCCTGTGAAATTATTTTTTAAAAAAAAAGGCAGCCAGCAAAAGAACGGGAACATCTATCTGGCCTATGGCTTCAAGGAAATGAATTCTGCCAACATCCATGTGAGCTTGAAAAAGGATCAGAGCTTCAGAAAGAAAAGAAATACAATCAACAGCTTGATTTCAGCCTTGTGAGACAGACACTAAGCAGAGGCCCATGAACCTATACCTAGACAAGAGACCCAGAGAAACTTAGAGATAGTACATTTGTGTGTTAATCGCTAAGTTTGTGATAATTTGTTATACAGCAAGAGAACATCAATACAATATTAAACCCAAAGAAGAAAGACAACATATGCTGGTGATCTTAAAGGGTAAGGTTTTGAGAAATGGTTTGCACAAAGAAAGAACCTGGGCTTCTATAGTTTCCTTGAGTGCCAGGTTTTATGGTTTGTTCTGATTCAAGTAGTGCTAGTATTGTTAAATAAAACATGTCCATGCAATTGGCATAATTCTTTTAGAAATTTTTTCAGAGATTGTTGTTTCCACCAACATTTCATTTATATGCAATGTCTGAATCTCCTAAATCCTACCTACCCATATAGACAGATTCTGCAGATAATGAAAGCACATGAAAAATTCTTAAACTGAAAAGAAAAAGATTGTACCTTTCAAATAAGACTACTGAAATGAATGGTGTTTTTCTAACATTCTATATCTTAAGAGTCTAAAATATGTCAGGGGAGGAGACCTTCATGATGGCGGAGGAGTAAGATGTGGAGATCACCTTCCTCCCCACAAATACATCAGAAATGCATCTACATGTGGAACAACTCCTACAGAACACCTACTGAATGCTGGCAGAAGACCTCAGACTTCCCAAAAGGCAAGAAATTCCCCACATACCTGGGTAGGGCAAAAGAAAAAAAGTAAAAACAGAGACAAAAGAATAGGGATGGGACCTGCACCTCTGGGAGGGAGCTGTGAAGGAGGAAAAGTTTCCACACACTAGGAAGCCCCTTCACTGGTGGAGATGGGGTTGGGTGGGAGAAGCTTCAGAGCTGCAGAGGAGAGTGCAGCAACAGGGGTGCGGAGGGCAAAGCGGAGAGATTCCCACAGAGAGGATCAGTGCTGACCAGCACTCACCGGCCTGAAAGGCTTGTCTGCTCCCCTGCAGGGGCAGGTGGGAGCTGGGAGCTGAGGCTCGGACTTCGGAGATCAGATCCCAGGGAGAGGACTGCGGTTGGCTGCGTGAACACAGCCTGAAGGGGGCTAGTGCACCACAGCTAGACAGGAGGCTGTCTGGGAAAAGTCTGGACCTGCCTAAGAGGCAAGAGACCATTGTTTCGGGGTGTGCAAGGAGAGAGGATTCAGAGCATCACCTAAACGAGCTCCAGAGATGGGCACGAGCTACGGCTATCAGCAAGGGCACCAGAGACGGGCAAGAAACTCCAAGGCTGCTGCTGCAGCCATCAAGAAGCCTGTATGCAAGCACAGGTCACTATCCACACCTCCCCTCCCTGGAGGCTGTGCAGCCCACCACTGCCAGGGTACCATGATCCAGGGACAACTTCCCTGGGAGATCACATGGCACGCCTCAGGCTGCTGCAATGTCACACTGGGCCACTGCAGGCTTGCCTCTCATTCCGTACCGCTCCCTCCCCCCAGCCTGAGTGAGCCAGAGCTCCCTAATCAACTGCTCCTTTAACCCTGTCCTATCTGGGCGGGGAACAGACACCCTCAGGCATCCTACACGCAGAGGTGGGGCCAAATCCAAAGCTGAACCCCAGGAGCTGTGGGAACAAAGAAGAGAAAGGGAAATTTCTCCCAGCAGCCTCAGGAGCAGCGGATTAAATCTCCACAATCAACTTGATGCACCCTGCATCTCTGGAATACCTGAATAGACAAGGAATCATCTAAAAATAGAGGCAGTGGACTTTGGGAAGAACTGTAGACTTGGGGTTTTCTTTCTGCATCTAATTTATTTCTAGTTTTATGTTTATCTTAGTTTAGTGTTTAGAGTTTATTATCATTGCTATATTTGTTGATTTCATTGCTCTCTTCCTTTATTTTTATATATAGATTTTTTTCCCTTTTTCTCTTTTTGTGAGTGTGTATGTGTATGCTTCTTTGTGTGATTTTGTCTGTATAGCTTTGCTTTTACCACTTGTCCTAGGGGTCTGTCTGTCCATTATTTTGGGTTTTTTTTATTTTCTTTTCTTTTTTTTTTTTTTAGTATAGTTTTTAGCACTTGTTATTATTGGTGGATTTGTATTCTGGTTTGGTTGCTCTCTTCTTGATTGATATGCAAATCAATCAATGTGATAAACCATATTAACAAACTGAAGGAGAAAAACTGTATGATCATCTCAATAGATGCAGAAAAAGCTTTTGACAAAATTCAACACACATTTTTGAAAAAAACCCTTCAGAAAGTAGGCATAGGGGAAATACCATCAACATAAAAAAGGCCATATATGACAAACCCACAGGCAACATCATTCTCAGTGGTGAAAAACTGAAACCATTTCCTCTAAGATCAGGAGTAAGAAAAGGTTATCTAGTCTCACCACTATTATTCAACATAGTTTGGGAAGTTTTAGCCACAACAATCAGAGAAGAAAAGGAAATAAAAGGAATCCAAATGGGAAAAAAAGAAGTAAAGCTATCACTGTTTGCAGATGACATGATACTATATATAGAAAATCCTAACCATGCTACCAGAAAACTACTCGATTTAATCAATGAATTTGGTAAAGTAGCAGGATGCAAAATTAATGCACAGAAATCTCTTGAAATTCTATACAGTAATGATGAAAAATATGAAAGAAAAATTAAGGAAACACTCCCATTTGCACTTGCAACAAAAAGAATAAAATACCTAGGAATATACCTACCTAAGGAGACAAAAGACCTTATGCAGAAAACTATAAGACACCGATGAAAGAAATTAAAGATGATACAAACAGATGGAAAGATATACCATGTTCTTGGATTGGAAGAATCAACATCGTGAAAATGACTATACTACCCAAAGCAATCTACAGATTCAGTGCAATCCCTATCAAACTACCAATGGCATTTTTCACAGAAGTAGAACAAAAAGTCTCACAATTTGTATGGAAACACAAGAGACCCCGAATAGACAAAGCAATCTTGAGAAAGAAAAACGGAGCTGGAGGAATCAGGCTCCCAGACTTCAGACTATCTACAAAGCTATAGTAATCAAGACAGTATGGTACTGGCACAAAACCAAAAATACAGATCAATGAAACAGGATAGAAAGCCCAGAGTAAAACCCACGCACCTATGGTCACCTTATTTTTGATAAAGGAGGCAAGAATATACAATGGAGAAAAGACAGCCTCTTCAGTAAGTGGTACTGGGAAAACTGGACAGCTACATGTAAAAGAATGAAATTAGAACACTCCCTAACACCATACACAAAAATAAACTCAAAATAGATTAAAGACCTAAATGTAAGGCAAGACACTATAAAACTCTTAGAGGAAAACATAGGCAGAACACTCTATGACATAAATCCCAGCAAGATCCTTTTTGACCACCTCGTAGAGAAATGGAAATTAAACCAAAAATAAACAAACGGGATCTAATGAAACTTAACAGCTTTTGCAGAGCAAAGGAAAATATAAACAAGATGACAAGACAACCCTCAGAATGCGAGAAAATATTTGCAAATGAAGCAACTGACAAAGGATTAATCTCCAAAATTTACAAGCGGCTCATGCAGCTCAATATCAAGAAAAAAAAAAACAACTGAATCCAAAAATGGGCAGAAAACCTGAATAGACATTTCTCCAAAGAAGATATACAGATTGCCAAGAGACACATGAAAAGATGCTCAACATCACTAATCATTAGAGAAATGCAAATCCAAACTACAATGAGGTATCACCTCACACCAGTTAGAATGGCCATCATCAAAAAGTCTACAAACAATAAATGCTAAAGAGGGTGGGGAGAAAAGGGAAAATTATTGCACTGTTGGTGCGAATGTAAATTGATACAGCCACTATGAAGAACTGTATGGAGGTTCCTTAAAAAACTAAAAATAGAACTACCATACAACCCAGCAATCCCACTGCTGGGCATATACTCTGAGAAAACCATAATTCAAAAAGAGTCCTAGGGTTTCCCTGGTGGCGCAGTGGTTGGGAGTCCGCCTGCCGATGCAGGGGACACGGGTTCGTGCCCTGGTCCGGGAGGATCCCACATGCCGCGGAGCAGCTGGGCCCGTGAGCCATGGCCGCTGAGCCTGTGCATCCGGAGCCTGTGCTCTGCAACGGGAGAGGCCACAACAGTGAGAGGCCCACGTACCGCAAAAAGAAAAAAAAAAAAAAAAAAAGAGTCCTATACCACAATGTTCATTGCAGCTCTATTTACAATAACCAGGACATGGAAGCAACCTAAGTGTCCTTTGACAGATGGATGGATAAAGAAGATGTGGCACATATATAGCATGGAATATTACTCCGCCATAAAAAGAAACAAAATTGAGTTATTTGTAGTGAGGTGGATGGACCTAGAGACTGTCATACAGAGTGAAGTAAGTCAAAAAAAGAAAAACAAATACCGTATGCTAACACATAGATACAGAATCCAAAAAACAAAATAGTTCTGAAGAACCGAGGGGCAGGACAGGAATAAAGACACAGACATAGAGAATGGACTTGAGGACACGGGGAGGGGGAAGTGTAAGCTGGGACAAAGTGAGAGAGTGGCATGGACATATATACACTACCAAATGTAAAATAGCTAGCTAGTGGGAAGCAGCTGCATAGCACAGGGATAGCAGCTCGGTGCTTTGTGACCACCTAGAGGGGTGGGATAGGGAAGGTCGGAGGGAGACGCAAGAGGGAGGAGATATGGGGATATATGTATATGTATAGCTGATTCACTTTGTTATACAGCAGAAACTAACACAATATTGTAAAGCAATTATACTCCAATAGAGATGTTAAAAAAAAAAAAAAAAGAATTCACACCGAAAAAGATAAAATAAAATGTCATGAAATTTAGATTTTCTGGTTCAATATTTTAATAAATAAAAAATGTACTTCCTAATGCTTCCTCCCCTGCCAATTTTTCATCTTTCTCTCTCACAAACACTAATGACTTACTGCTTCATGGAAAAAAGTGAGCACTTCAAAGGACTTGTGGTGTACACAGCATGGCAGGAGGTATATGACATCCAGCTACTTGAAAGACATGGTCTATGTTTCATGTTAGTGGAAAACAAATAATTTTCACACACCTTAAGTTACCGCCAATGGGATTTTTATGATTGTTATTGAAAGTATCGCACTCTCCATTACCTTTTTTCATTACAAACACTGTGTCAGGTTCTTAACTCCTTTCTGTGTTGATCCTTTAGTTATGACACAGAACGAAACTGCTTGTCATGATCCTCCTCAGGCATCATATTTACAAATAATTTCATACAGTAGTTGAGAAATACCACCATTGAATTGTTCACAGTCTTCATAGAAACTGAATATGGTTATATCCGGCTAAAAGAAGGTGTTGGAACCTACCTTTCAGGAAACTTTCCCAGATTTTCCTTGCTGCATTAAGAGGGCAGTATTTTTGCATGTTCAAAGTAAATATCTGCTAGGAACTGGAGGCACAAAGTGTTGCCAGTTCATCCTTAGATAGTCTGTAAAGTTTGAAGCTCCCCTCCACCACTGTCACAATGGAAATGTGTCACTCTCCATCAGATTATAATAAATCTGCTCACCATCATGTTAAAAGTCACTTCCCAGTTTGATAAGCAACACATTAGATCTTAAAATATTTTAAATTTTGTATTTCTTTCATTACTAGTAAGGTTGTTACTATTTTTTAAATATATTTCTTGGTCATTTATCGTTTCTTCTGCCCTGAACAGACTCATGTCTTCCTCCTTTCTTAGAACACTCGCTTTTAATTTAATTACCTTGTAGATTCAGACAGGATTCTCCACAGATTGCTCAAACATTTTCCTCTTTGTTTCTCCAAAAACATAATTCGTAAAGGCAAGTTTTCGGCTTTCTCAGTAGGATCTATGTTAATACAATTGAAATAATAAAATGTTTTCAACTATTTGTATTATTAAATTTATAGCTGTTCATTATGGCAATTACCAATAGACAAAGGCTCATAATTTATTCTTTTAAAAATACATATCAACTGGAAGCTATTATTCAAAAGGTAAAATGAATAATCAACCTTAGTAGAAAGAACTGCTATATAATTTCAGTGATGTTAAAATGCAATATCAGTAAGATTTTCCCCATATATAACAGTAAATATTGATTTTATTCAGTGTAAATTAGTTTCTTTCAAGTTTTTTTTTTTTTTTTTTTTTTTTGCGGTATGTGGGCTTCTCACTGTTGTGGCCTCTCCCGTTGCGGAGCACAGGCTCCGGACACACAGGCCCAGCGGCCATGGCTCACGGGCCCAGCCGCTCCGCGGCATGTGGGATCCTCCCAGACCGGGGCACGAACCCATCTCCCCTGCATCGGCAGGCGGACTCTCAACCACTGCGCCACCAGGGAAGCCCTCTTTCAAGTTTTAATGTTTGCTAATATATAATTGCCATATTTTATATCTAGAAAATTCACTATCTTTATATCATTATTTCTTATTACAGTCATTCTGTTTCGCCTCTTCCCCAATTCAGACATGCTCACAGTTTAAAAAAATGAAAAAGATCGAGACAAAATAGAAATGTTTTTAAACAAACTTTGACTTAATTTACTAAGATTGATTATATCTAGATAATTTTAATCTATGAGATGATAAATCAAAATAGTTGTATATTTCAATGAATATGCTTATGAAGTCCATTCAAAATAAATTATGTACAGTGGATTTTAAGTAAAACTATTTATGCTCCATCTCAAAAATAATCTTTTGTTTTATGGAATACTTCTATCATAAGGAAGTAGACCTTAACAACGTTTTAAGTTTTTCCTACTCATAATGTGCCAAAAGAGATTACAAATATTTTCATCATATATATTTCAGCCTATATATATAATATATATTTATATTATATTAATTATTATATTATATTATATTAACATATAAATAATATATATTTCAGCATATATTTAGAAAATAACTGCACCTATAGATTTTCACCTTAAATTACTTAAAACATTTATATATATAAATGTCGATCACTTTTTTCAGAAAAGAAGTATGTTAATTTTCTATTGCTGCTGTAATGAATTACTGCAAATTTAGTGAATTAAAACAATAAAAGTGTTTTTCTTTTATCAGTTCTGGAGGCCTAATATTCAAAAGGGGTATTACAGGGCAGAAAACAAGAAGTTGGCATTGTTCTAGATGCTTCAGGGGAGAATCTGTTTCTTGTCCAGTTTCTTAAAACTGTTGGCTTATGGTCACATCACTCCAATATCTGCTTCTTTGGTCCTATCACCTTCTCCTTTCTGTGACCTGTTGCCTTCCTTTTCTAAGGATCTTTCTGACTACATTGGACACACCCAAAAATCCAGGAAAATCACCTCATATCAAAACCCTTAACCTAATCACATAGGTATGTCCCCTTTTACCACATAAGGTAATGTATTCTGATTTTAGAACATGGACAATTTTGGGGGACAACTATTTAGCCTACCACAAGAAGCATCTATTTATCTTTTAAAATGAGAAAATATGATACAAAACTGCCATCCAGAAATCAGTAAAGTTTTACCTACTCTTTGGAAAAGGAGTTTGTTTTTTGGGCAATAAACCTATATGAATTGTACATTGTATCAGGTAGAAATGTGTAATATAATTTTTTTTACCCACAAGTATGACTGCTAGAGTACTGTTAATAACCCAAGTTTGGTAGATTTATAATTGATCTACTTTTGTTCTGTGCTTTTACTAAATATGGATCATTGTGTTCTGTACATCAAAATATGCAGAAAAATAAATGTTTCATTAAAGCAAATGAAGGAAATTCACCCTCAGCTCAGTATACATTGATTTTCAGCTTGAAGACTATCTTTACTACCAGAAGGAATGTAAAGTGTACTTTAAAAAGGGAGCTTATATATAGTATATAGAATCCATAAAATGTGAGGAAAATACCTTAATGTAGAATCCAGGGATTTTCTACCTTCATGGATTTCCTCTGCCTATGCTAATCATTCCACTTGGCTTTCAAAGAAAATTATCAGCAAGGTTCTTAAGAAGCAGGCAATATTTTCAACTAAGTTAATAAATGTTTATATGATAATACTCTCAGGCCATTTTGATGTTTACCTATCCCACTACTTAAATATTCCACTTTACATTATTCTGCTCTGCCTTAGCTTCTGTTCTGAACCCAGACAATGAATACAATGAATCATGTTTCAGAGAACACAGTCCCCATTGTAACTCAATGACATGTATATTCTCAGTAGGAATCGATTGTTAATGTTTGCTCTGTCTCAATATTACTATTTACTCCATAAGTGTAGAAGTTAGTACACTAAAGGGGAGAGAGAGAGAGAGAATGAATACGGGAGAGAGAGATTTTAAGGAGTTGGCTTGCAAGACTGTGAGGGCTGGCAAGTCTAAATCTGCAGGGCTGACCAGCAGGCTGGAAACTCAGGCAGGGTTTGTACTTTAGTCTTCAGGCAGAATTCCCTCTTCTTTGGGAAACATCAGTCTTTTCTCTTCGCAAACTGATGCGATGAGGCCCATACACATCATAGAGGGTGATATGCTTTACTTAAGGTCTACTTATTATTTAATGTTAATCACATCTAAAAACAAACAAACAAACAAACTTCACAGTAGCTAATGTTTGGCCAAACACTGGGCACCAGAATCTAGCCAAGTTGGCACATAGAAGTAACCATCACAGTCAGGAACTAAAATCTCTATGGAATGAATATGATAACCCCATGGATGTAGAAGACTGAAAAAAGAGAGTTAGCAGGTGGCAGGTCTGGACCAGAAGATTAGAATCTCAGTGCTGAACAACAAACCTTACATTCTTATTTCTAAGTGAAAGTAGCCAATCTGAAAAGGCTACCTACTGTATGATTCCAGCCACATGACATTCTGGGAAAGGCAAAATTGTGGAGACAGTAAAAAGATCAGTGGTTGCTGGGGGGGAGAGATGGGAAGAGATGAATAGGCAGAGCACAGAGGATTTTTAGGGCAGTGAAAACACTGCAAGATATTGTAATGATTATGATGGATATGTCATTATACTTTAACGTACACCCATAGAGTATACACACTAAGAGTGAACCCTAAGGTAAACTGTGGGCTTTGGGTGATTATGATTTGTCAATGTAGGTTCATCCTTGGTAAAAATGTACTTTTTGGTGAGTGATATTAATAATGGGAGAGTCGGGCTTCCCTGGTGGCGCAGTGGTTGAGAGTCCGCCTGCCGATGCAGGGGACACGGGTTCGTGCCCCGGTTCGGGAAGATCCCACATGCCGCGGAGCGGCTGGGCCCATGAGCCATGGCCGCTGAGCCTGCGCGTCCGGAGCCTGTGCTCCGCAACGGGAGAGGCCACAACAGTGAGAGGCCCGCGTACCACAAACAAAACAAAACAAAACAAAAAATAATAATATTAATAATGGTAGAGTCTATGCATGTGAGGGGGCAGGGGCTATATGAGAAATCTTTGTACTTGCCTCTCAATTGTGTTGTAAATCTAAAACTGCTCAAAAAATAGTCTTAAAAACAAACAAACCAAAAGCTACGTTTTTGGGGAGAGGAGCAAGTCAATATGGTTTAGATCTAGAAGCAGGAACAAGTAAGTAGGTCAGCTAGTAGACTAGTACTGCATAGCTTACACCGTGCTTTTACATGTATTATTCCTTTTAATTTCATTATTGGAACACTCTTAAAATTAAGGTAGTTTACTTGTCACTCATTCACATAACACATTTACTGAGTGGCTGACGTGTGCCCGATCACATGGGAGATACCGTGGAGGACAGAGTCTCTGCATTCTTGAAGATTTTTGAGGAACAAACTGAGATACTGAGAGGGAAGATGGCAATTCAAAGGCTTTTCTGTAATTAAAAAGAATCTACCTCTTCTCATAAGGTGCTTTTATGTGTTATCATTCCACATTGTCCTGTGTATTTTTGAGTCTATTTATCTCTGGATGAAGAACTGAGATGTACAGATTGTCACATTACAGACAGGCATTCTCAATTTACCAGTCACTTTCTGATTTTATTCTCAAGGCCATGCTATGAGATGATTTGAAAACTGACAGAGAAAATTGCCTTAGGGACTCTAATAAAAGCTAAAGAATTAGAATTTGTTGTGATTATGGTGTGTTGAGAATGGTTTAATAGCTAATACAAAATGATACAGTCATGGTTCAAGGAATTTTAACATTTAGTTTTATGTCTGTAAATTTAGGATTATGGCACCAGAGTTTATACACAATTTTACAGAAATGTCAACATGTTATTTTAAAATATACATACCCTATGGTTAGGGGGCAAAAGAGGTAACTCAGGAGATCCCTGAGTCCACTTTACCATTTTAAGGATTTAAGAGAAGTATAATTGAAATGTTTCTAGTTTGTATTAAAGGGCAGAAAAAGAATTTCTCTGGGATTACAGTGAAACTGTACAGTGAAACTTTCTCAGAATCTAGATATTATTCTTTATTCTCAATTTTTGCTTTGTTTAAGAAAGTGTTAGAAATAAACTAAGACAGTAAAAAATTAATGCCAGCGTAACTAGCTGAATATTTAAAATTCAATATATTTAGTTGTATCTTTTTTTTTTTTTTTTTTTTGCGGTACGCGGGCCTCTCACTGTTGTGACCTCTCCCGTTGCAGAGCACAGGCTCTGGATGGGCAGGCTCAGCGGCCATGGCTCACGGGCCTAGCCTCTCCGCGGCATGTGGGATCTTCCCGGACCGGGGCATGAACCCGTGTCCCTTGCATCGGCAGGCAGACTCTCAACCACTGCGCCACCAGGGAAGCCCTTAGTTGTATCTTTTAAACACAGTGATAAAACTAATTTTGGAAAGAATACTTGATTTTTTGTTATTGTTTTTCTGCCACTTAAAGGACTAATGTTAGGGCTAAACATTAAAACATAATTCGTTCTGTTATTCAGACTATGCAATTTCTATTATTTTGTCTTCTAGTTTACCAATTCTCTCCTCTGTACTCTCCATTCCACTGTTGAGCCCATTCACTGAGCTTTCATTCAGTTGGTAGTTTGGGATTTTTTGTTTGTTTTTAGTTGTAAAACTTGGTTCTCCTCTATATGTTATGTTTCTTTGCTGAGATTTCCTATTTCTTTGCTCGGGCTTTCTATTTTTCATTTGTGTCAAGCATGTTATTAATTGCTGTTAAAACATTGTTTTCATGGCTGCTTTATTTATTTATCTTTTCAGATAACTCTAACATTGCTCATCTCAGTGTTGCCATCTACTGACTGTCTTCTTTCATCCAATCTCCCTGATTCTTTTTTTTTTAATTAATTAATTAATTAATTTTCTTTATCTTTTTGGCTGCGGCAGGTGTTAGTTGTGACATGTGGGATCTTCATTGAAGCATGCAGGATCTTTCATTGCAGTGCAGGCTTCTCTCTAGTTGTGGTTTTCAAGTTTGCTCTCTCTAGTTGTGGCACGTGGGCTCCGGAGCTTGGGGGCTCTGTAGTTTTTTGTGGCACTCGGGCTCTCTCGTTGAGGCCCTGGGCTCAGTAGTTGTGACAGGCGGACTTAGTTGCCCCGTGGCATGTAGGATCTTAATTCCCCGACCAGGGATCAAACCCTCGTCCTCTGCATTGGAAGGTGGATTTTTTACCACTGGACCACAGGGAAGTCCCGTCCCTGATTCTTGATATGAGATGATTTTCATTTAAAACTTGGACAATTTCATATTATAAGAGTCTGTGTCTTATTTAAACCTATGTTTTAACTGGCTTTCTCTGACGCCATGCCAGGAGGAGAAGGAGACCTTCTCAAAAGTCTTCAAGGAGACAGAGACCATTTGTTCTCCACTGTATTTCCCACGTGAGAACATATTTGCACATGGGAGCCACTCAGTAAATGTGTTATGTGAATGAGTGAAGGGTGAGCTACCCAACTATGAGGAGTGTTCATACTTGACTGAAATGTTAAGTAGAGGTATAAGCTCAGGTTCTCCAATTAACATCTTCTGACACCCTGCAGTGAGGGGCGAGGTGACCCTCCTCGTAACTGCTAGAATGGGACGTGGGTTTCAGCTCTTCACATGGTCTCCATGGACACTGTGGTTTGGTGAAGGGGTCCTCATTACAAGTGGGCAATGATAAAAGCCCTGACTCTTCGCTGGGCCTCCTCTGACACCACCCCAATGGAGAAGGGGAGGTGACATCTTGTAACTGCCAAGTGGAAGTGGAAACCCAAGCTTCCCATAGAGTCTCCACTGACATGAGGAGATGGTGGCTTCATTATCAGCTGGCAGGGATAAAAGTTCCAGCTCCCTCTTTGGCCTCTCTGACACTCCCTGACATTTGTGTTGGGAGACCTCATGGCAGCCTTGCAAAAATGGAAAACTAACTCTCCACTCAGCCTTTGCTGGCACTGTGTAGCCACAGTTTTTCCTGTGGTGTCTTCCTGGAGTACACAGATAATTGTCTAAAAGTTTTGTTTTGTTAAGCTGAACCTTTCCTGTTCCTTTGGCTAGAGAGAGCAGGCTTCTGTTTAGACTTACTTTGGTCAGTGCCTATCAAAGATTCTAGGTTGCTAGATCTTCAGCTCTAGGGATCCCAAGGTCCCAAGCCAGTCTGCCTTCTCCTCTTATGTTTATTTTTTATATAATGTTCAGGGATTTTTAGTTTATTAGTGGTAGGAATAAGGAAAAATCCATCTTTCTCTCTTGGTTTATTTTTTATATTTTTGATATAATGTTATTAGTGTGATAAATACATTTTAATCTGTTTCTGCTTTGGTCTATGTTGTCAATCCTAATGATTCTGACTTTGCTTGTATTCAGAATGACAGCAGATTTTTAGTTCTGTGAAATTATTAAATCCTGACAAAAAAATAAATGCTTGCTTGACCCACCCCAAAGCAATCATTTGGGGATAATATATTTTGTCATTGAACAGTGAAGCAGTGGCTTGTGATTATTATGAATATATTTTCAGGCAACTCCATGAGAAATAAGCTGAAAACATTAAACTTTTGATGATCTGTTATTGGGAAAAACAAAGTTAATTGTTCATATCCTAAAGTCTTTGCTTTTAACAGAGTTGTAAAAACCTATAATAAAAGTAAAGAAAAAAATTTAAAAAGCTTAATTCTGTGATATAAAGAAAAAACGATTTTCATATTTCAAATAAAATAATAATTAATTTCTTCATCAAAGCCCTCAATGAAAGACCCTGAAATGTTTTCAGGGAGAATCTCATTAGCAGTATATTAGTTTGGGGAAAACATATTCAAAGCCAGTCAGCCTAGATAACAGATTCTCAAGCCTAATGTAAACTGTGATGTCAATTGCAAAAACAAAAACAAAGCTGTGGTCTTCACTCCCACATGGAAAAGTGTAGTTCTATAGAGCCACTTGAAATGTTTGCCCGAATTCATAGTCCCACGATGTATTAAGCCAAGCTGCATCTGGGTTAGACTCTCACTTGCGTAACTTTCATATTAGAAATAACTTTTCGATAAAGATTTTCTGAAGGTTAGATTACAGAATAGTCTTGATGTATGTTCAGGATAAAATATGGCCTCTTAGTAACCTGAAAGTGTCAAGGCAAAAATAGTCAAAAAAAGAGGTTACAGCTGTTTTCAAAACGTAGGAATGCATACTCGAACTTTTAATCAGGAGAAAGTGGTTTGAGTTCTAGTTCCATCATGGAATCAAGTCACTTAGCCATTCTAAGGTTCCTCCTTCCATTTGGAAAACAATTTTTACTGTGTATATAGTATGAATTACATCAATTGTGTCATGTAGGTCTCAGAGACCCAGTGGAGGACCAAATAAGTTCATTTATTTTATTCATTGAACAAATAAATATGACTTGCTTCTTACATGACAGACACTGGGGAATCAGAAGCCAGGTAAGCAAAATCTGGCTGATCTTAGTGTCAGAGGCAGTAACGTCAAGAGATCAGGAAGGCCTCTCAGGAAGGTGACACCTCAACCTAGGGGTAAATAGAGGAGATGACCTTCTGGACAAGAGTACGTTTGGGGGAAAGATGAAGGTCCACACTCTTTCTAAATGTGGTGCAAAATATGTGTGTACATTTTTCTTGAAAGAGTGATCCTATAATTTTTACCTGAATAGCAAAAGGTCTCTGACTCCCAGCATGTCAAGAACTATTGACATATATACACTAAAATGTATAAAATAGATAACTAATAAGAACCTGCTGTATAGCACAGGGAACCCCACTTTGCTGTACAGTAGAGATCAACACAACATTGTAAAACAACTATACCCCAATTTAAAAAAACAAAAACAAAAATCTATTGTCTTAAAGGAAGAATAGGATTTAACCAGAGTAAAGCGAGGGCCAGTGAGGTGTCCTAGACAGAGGGGTCAACACGAGCAAGGATACAAAGATACAGAGAATTAGAAATAGATCCCAGAGCACAGTGTGCTTATCTTGAATCTAAGACTTTTTCTTGTCATCAAAAGGGAGGTATTTAAGGTTTTTAAAGTAAAAGAAAAACATATTCAGATTTAGGGTTAGAAAGATCTCTCTGACAGTTGCATGGAGGATGAATCCAACAACTAGACTAGAAGTTGGTAAGTAGAAACATAATACTAGATTCCAAGACAGACAGGATGATGGCTGGTATTAAAGGAAGAGATGGACTTCATAAAAATTTAGAATAAAAATGATCAAACAGTAATATGATTGAATACCAGGAACTCACTGAAATTTATAAAAATCTATATGAGTGAAACTTCCATTTCCAGCAGTATGAAAGAATAGAGATTCTGTTTTCTAATTCGGGCAGAAAACAGAACCTGAGGCAAAGCTTATATGCTAAGGTTTTACTGGGAGGTTGACTCCTAGGCAAGAAAGACAATAATGAGAGGAAATTTGTGGGAGGAAAAGCAAATACAAAGTGATGAGCTACTGGGTGGGCCCTGGGCCTCTTGGAAACATTGCTGGCCGCTCAGTCATGTGGGATGCGTGGAAACACTGCACCTTGAACACCTGGGGGCAGGGAGAAGGGAAAGGCACTTACTCTGTCTTTCTCATCATCTGCTTCTTGTTTCCCAAAGCTTTCGCCGTGGAGCCTTTACTCTCCCGTGCTTCCAAGAGGTGTTACCTGGACCCTACAGTCAGCTGCTGGAGACTTCAGATGCAGAATGAGGCACTTCATGTAAGTCCAGAAGTGGTGGGGAAATGTCAGAGTTTCCTTAGCTCTGTAGGGGTAGCTTGGGTACTGGAGCTTCTTGGGATCCCCCTCAACAGGTATGATGGACCTCAGACAGCCCCTAGGCTTAAGAGATGAGGCAAATTTCCTCTCATAGGTCACAGGTGGCTGGATAAGACCTGGGTCTCTCCTCTCTTCTCCTCCCCTCTCCACCTCCTCCTCCCTATCTACACTTTCTCTCTTCTTTCTCCCCCACTCTCTCCTCCCTTCTTTCTTCTTTTCTTCCTTTCTTCTTTCATATCCCTAATGGAAAATCAAGTATATAGAATTAAGCATCGCTGTTATACTGAATGTTTGTCCACTAGCTAAAAAATACAGACATAATCCCTGCTTTGCCAAGAATTTACCATATTTATTTGGATCATTTTTCTTTCCCTTTGATCTGGTTTTTTGGTCTTAATTCTTAGATTTCAATAAATTGAATATATTTCACATAATTTTTCTCTAGTTCGATTTAGTATTTTCGCTCTCAAAGTTTAATTACTTGGAGAAGGTGATTTTCTTTATTTTAATATAATACAGTGAAGAAAGATGTGTCTAGTTATGTAGTATAAGAGTTTTAGAAAGAGAGTGTATATATGTATTTGTGTGTATGTGCCTGTGTGCATGTTTGTAGGGGGGGTATATTTTTTTTTCATTCCCAAAGTGTAGGAAAGTAAAAGAGTAATGGTGCAGGCAGAAGTGAATTAGAGGATATTTAGACACTGATTAGTTTGAACTTCATGAAGAAGAAAGAGAAAAAAATCTGTTAAGACAGCAGACATTTTGAATTGACTGAAGTCAGAAAGACATAGGGCAAACAAACTAGAGAGCATCACTGAACTTGGAAAATCAAGTAGAAATAGATCAGCACTCTCCCTATTATCAATAGAATTTATAGCTTCATGGGAGACATCCAGATAAGTTCAAAAAGAGTTCATATTTTGTGTATTTATTTACGATATGATGCCAATTGTCTCAGACATACAGAATCTAAGTACTTAATATTATTGTTGCTTATTTCATTTTATTTGTCTATTTATTGTTTTCTGCCTTCTAAAATTGCTTAATTAAATTTTGTTTTTATGTGTCACCATCAATTCTTGAGCCCCCTGTGTCTTTTAGAGTAAGAAAATAAATATGTAACACTGCTTGCAGGCTAGGATGTTGGGCAAGGATTCAATTGGTACCACTGTGAATGTCCTCCATGAGCTGGAAATCAGTAAGGTGACTTCTCAGTTTGCCAAGCGGTCCATAAACCATAAATAGGCTCATGTCTGTTGTTCTGTCATAATTATTAATAGCACATCCACTTACTCTCAAAAGTGTCCTGGTTTAGATGATAAATAAAAGAACTCAAAAATGAGGGCAAGAAGATTGCCATCAGGAAGTTAAAGTACAGAATTAATAGAATGGATCAATTCAGAGACAGGCAGGTACATCTTATAGCCAGAATAAAAGTCATTAGAAAGTAATAGCATATCTAAAGAAACACTATTTCAATCAGAGAAGAGTCAGTGAGTAATAGAAGCCTAGAAAAATAATTGTCACAGATTCTGCTTGTGCAAGCATGACCCAAGTGTGGTGATGTCTTGGATCAGGACATTTCCATAGCATTTTAAGCCCTGAAAACTCCTCACTTTATTATGAAGATGAATGTATACAACAATCACAACATGAATATTAATCCTTTGGAGTCTACAGCTTTCTTCCGGTGCTCTAATATTGCATTTATGAAGCAGCCTTCTGGATTATCTTTTGACTTTTCTTGTAGGGCTGTACACACTCATTCTTTTATTCAACTTTTATTTAACATCTACCATGTGTCAAGAAATGTGATGGACAGTGGGGATACTAAGATGGATCATGCTCTCAGACATCTCACAGCCATGTTGAGAGAGAGAATGAGAGAGGGAGAGAGGGAGAGGGAGGTAAAATAATTATTGATTGGTGTGATAAATGTGATGGTGGCCACACACAGGATGCTATGGAAGCATCAAACCATGGGAGCTGGGAATAGAGAGTGAAGAAAGTCAAGGCAGGTTTCCTGAAGAAGGTGACCTTTAAGTGGGGTTAAGAATAAAATTAATGAAAACAAGTTGATCAGAGGGAATGAGAGTTCATATATTACAGGCAGTGGAGGACGCAAAAAACATTATGGAGTCTGAAATTTGCACTTGAAGATGCAGTAGCAAGTGTTTTTGTGTTTTGCTTTTTTAACATTTTAGATTCATTTCCTATCTGATCTATGTAGTCCAGTGAAGGTAACAACTATATTTCTCATGATAAACAAACAAATTGCCTTTTTAGTTTTTAACAGCATTCCCATGGGGCTTGGCTACAGGGAATATACTCCCGTTTAGAGTTTTATTAATGTGGAGAATTTTATTCTCAAAATTTGAAAAAAGTTAAATATGGATATAATTGTGAAATTTTGAAAATATGTCCACTTTCCTTACATATAGATTAAGTTCCCTGGCATCCATTCCAATGTCATGGATGTAGAAAATGAGAGGCACAAATAACATGCAAGAAAGGG
Organism: Hyperoodon ampullatus; assembly: GCF_949752795.1. Classification (NCBI taxonomy): domain Eukaryota; kingdom Metazoa; phylum Chordata; class Mammalia; order Artiodactyla; family Ziphiidae; genus Hyperoodon; species Hyperoodon ampullatus. The sequence continues at coordinate 33,750,687 of NC_136925.1, read as the reverse complement.
CTATTAAATGTAGGCAGAGTCACTGACTGACAGAAAGGGTAAATAAAAGAAAAATCCTGGGTCCGTGTCAGAGAGAATAAAAAGCAAAGCAAGAAGAAAAGTGAGTGTCTAGATACCTGTACCTGCAATGTCTCGTCTGGGGTAAACTTCCAGATATGGACTTGGTGTTAGAAACAGAGAAACAAGAGGTATTTAATATCTGTTCCCCACATTGAATATTTGGGGAGAGATGAGCACAGAGTTGCTCAGAATCAATATGCAACAGTCACATTCTGGCAAAATGATAACATACCATGGTTTGAGAGAGAGAGATAGAGCCTAAAAGTTACCAATCCTACATCTCCTGTGGTTCCCATAAGGTAAAGAAGAGATTCAGAATTTCACAGAAACTTCATGATATTGTAAGAAAATAGCTCATAGAATAAGATTTACCTCTGGTAGAGACAAAATCTTTCTCAAACCAGACTCAGGATCAACATCAATCAGAAATGTCTACATTACCTACAACAGATAAGGTGGTACCAAGTGATCAAGAAAAGACTAGTGGGCCTTACCAAACCAAGACAACAGCCACAAATTTGCCAGCTCCAGGCTCTACAGTGAATACCTTCTTAAGATACAAAGATCTGAGAGAATACACAGGGCAGAAGGCAGATATAAATCCCTGCCCCAGCAGCATCATACCATCTTTTCATTGACATCTTGGGGAAGAGGAGGTGATGGAGAAGAGATATGAAAGACTGAACATTTACCCAATAGACATCAAAGGACCCTCTAAAAGACTATCTAGGGAATTCCCTGGTAGTCTAGTGGTTAGGACTCCGTGCTTTCACTGCCAAGGGCCCGGTTTCGATCCCTGGTCAGGGAACGAAGATCCCACAAGCCACGCAGCACGCACCCCCCCCCCACCAAAAAAAAGACCATCTAAATCACAAGGGTCCAGGAATAAATTAACAAGTACAAGTCTGTTCCCCCACCATCTTTCATTACGCAGACAAGTGGATTACATGAGTTAGTTTTCTTATGTCCCTTCCATTCCAAGAAGCATGGAAGGGATCCGGAAGTTCCTCCATGCGTCATGATGATACTGGCTGGAGTGTGGATTGTGGACAGTGGCAGAGCACAGAGCCAGAAAGACTGTTACGGAATTGTTCAGTTAGCCATTGCTACATTCAAAAACTATAATAGCAAACAACAATATGTTGTTATTTTTCACAGTACTGTAGTTTATCACTCTGGACAGTTCTGCTGGATTGACCTGGGACGACTCATGCACCTGCACTCCTCTGACAGCTCTATTGGGGTGGAAGGGTCCAAGATGTTCTCACTCACCTGCCTGAAAATGGGTAGGTGCTGTCAACTGGGTATCTTAATTCTCTTCCACAACACTTCTCATTTTGCAGTAGGCTAACCTGGACTTCCTCACAGCATGGTGATGTCAGGATTTCAAGAAAGCAAGACTAAACTCTGCAACAACACTTTTACCACAGTCTATTGATCAAGGTTGTTCGCAAGACCAGCCTAGATTAAAAAGGGTGGAGAAATAGTCTCTGTCTCTTGACTGGAGGCACAAAATTGCCCCATGGATGGAAAAGGCCTGTGGGCACAGGAAAATGGAATTTTTTGGAGGTCTTTATTAACTCTCTCCCAGTGAGGAACAAGATGAGTGCACTACAGAAACTGTGGAGGGTATTGAAAACCTGACTCGGTCTCTGAAGGATCGGCTGCACCAACACATCAAACTAGGGACCGATGAAGCCAAAAATATCGACAAGAGCTCCACTCACCATGTCAGTAACAGTTGCACCTCTAGGACCCCTGAATGCAGCTTCCCAATGTGTGAACAACAGCCTCCCAAACCTCTTGTTTCAGCATCACCACGTTTTTTTTTTTTTTTATTAGTTTCTGCTTTATAACAAAGTGAATCAGTCATACATATACATCTGTTCCCACATCCCTTCCCTCATGCATCACCCTCCCTCCCGCCCTCCCCATCCCACCCCTCCAGGCGGTCCCAAAGCACCGAGCTGATCTCCCTGTGCTCTGCGGCTGTTTCCCACTATCTATCTACCTTACGTTTGGTAGTGTATATATGTCCATGCCTCTCTTTCGCTTTGTCACAGCTTACCCTTCCCCCTCCCCATATCCTCAAGTCCATTCTCAAGTAGGTCTGTGTCTTTATTCCCGTTTTACCCCTAGGTTCTTCATGACATTTTTTTTTTAATTCCATATATATGTGTTAGCATACGGTATTTGTCTTTCTCTTTCTGACTTACTTCACTCTGTATGACAGACTCTAGGTCTATCCACCTCATTACAAATAGCTCAGTTTCGTTTCTTTTTATGGCTGAGTAATATTCCATTGTATATATGTGCCACATCTTCTTTATCCATTCATCCGATGATGGACATTTAGGTTGTTTCCAGCTCCGGGCAATTGTGAATAGAGCTGCAATGAACATTTTGGTACATGTGTCTTTTTGAATTATGGTTTTCTCAGGGTATATGCCTAGTAGTGGGATTGCTGGGTCATACGGTAGTTCTATTTTTAGTTTTTTAAGGAACCTCCATACTGTTCTCCATAGTGGCTGTACCAATTCACATTCCCACCAGTGCAAGAGAGTTCCCTTTTCTCCACACCCTCTCCAGCATTTATTGTTTCTAGATTTCTTGATGATGGCAATTCTGACTGGTGTGAGATGATATCTCATTGTAGTTTTGATTTGCATTTCTCTAATGATTAATGATGTTGAGCATTCTTTCATGTGTTTGTTGGCAGTCTGTATATCTTCTTTGGAGAAATGCCTATTTAAGTCTTCTGCCCATTTTTGGATTGGGTTGTTTGTTTTTTTGCTATTGAGCTGCATGAGCTGTTTATAAATTTTGGACATTAATCTTTTGTCAGTTGCTTCATTTGCAAATATTTTCTCCCATTCTGAGGGTTGTCTTTTGGTCTTGTTTATGGTTTCCTTTGCTGTGCAAAAGCTTTGAAGTTTCATTAGGTCTCATTTGTTTATCTTTGTTTTTATTTCCATTTCTCTAGGAGGTGGGTCAAAAAGGATCTTGCTGTGATTTATGTCATAGAGTGTTCTACCTATGTTTTCCTCTAAGAGTTTGATAGTTTCTGGCCTTACATTTAGGTCTTTAATCCATTTTGAGCTTATTTTTGTGTATGGTGTTAGGGAATGATCTAATCTCAAACTTCTACATGTTCCTGTCCAGTTTTCCCAGCACCACTTATTGAAGAGGCTGTCCTTTCTCCACTGTACATTCCTGCCTCCTTTATCAAAGATAAGTTGGCCATATGTGCGTGGGTTTATCTCTGGGCTTTCTATCCTGATCCACTGATTTATCTTTCTGTTTTTATGCCAGTACCACACTGTCTTAATTACTGTAGCTTTGTAGTATAGTCTGAAGTCAGGGAGCCTGATACCTCCAGCTCCGTTTTTCGTTCTCAAGATTGCTTTGACTATTCGGGGTCTTTTGTTTTTCCAAACCAATTTTGAAATTTTATATTCTAGTTCTGTGAAAAATGCCAGTGGTAGTTTGATAGGGATTGCATTGAATCTGTAGATTGCTTTGGGTAGTAGAGTCATTTTCACAATATTGATTCTTCCAATCCAGGAGCATGGTATATCTCTCCATCTATTTGTATCATCTTTAATTTCTTTCATCAGTGTCTTATAATTTTCTGCATACAGGTCTTTTGTCTCCTTAGGTAAGTTTATTCCTAGATATTTTATTCTTTTTGTTGCAATGGTAAATGGGAGTGTTTTCTTGATTTCATTTTCAGATTTTTCATCATTAGTGTACAGGAATGCCAGAGATTTCTGTACATTAATTTTGTATCCTGCTACTTTACCAAATTCATTGATTAGCTCTAGTAGTTTTTCGGTAGCATCTTTAGGATTCTCTATGTATAGTATCATGTCATCTGCAAACAGTGACAGCTTTACTTCTTCTTTTCCAATTTGGATTCCTTTTATTTCCTTTTCTTCTCTGATTGCTGTGGCTAAAACTTCCAAAACTATGTTGAATAAGAGTGGTGAGAGTGGGCAGCCTTGTCTTGTTCCTGATCTTAGTGGAAATGGTTTCAGTTTTTCACCATTGAGGACAATGTTGGCTGTGGGTTTGTCATATATGGCCTTTATTATGTTGAGGAAAGTTCCCTCTATGCCTACTTTCTGCAGGGTTTTTATCATAAATGGGTGTTGAATTTTGTCGAAAGCTTTCTCTGCATCTATTGAGATGATCATATGGTTTTTCTCCTTCAACTTGTTAATATGGTGTATCACATAGATTGATTTGCGTATATTGAAGAATCCTTGCATTCCTGGAATAAACCCCACTTGATCATGGTGTATGATCCTTTTAATGTGCTGTTGGATTCTGTTTGCTAGTATTTTGTTGAGGATTTTTGCATCTATGTTCATCAGTGATATTGGCCTGTAGTTTTCTTTCTTTGTGACATCCTTGCCTGGTTTTGGTATCAAGGTGATGGTGGCCTCGTAGAATGAGTTTGGGAGTGTTCCTTCCTCTGATATTGTTTGGAAGAGTTTGAGAAGGATGGGTGTTAGCTCTTCTCTAAATGTTTGATAGAATTTGCCTGTGAAGCCATCTGGTCCTGGGCTTTTGTTTGATGGAAGATTTTTAATCACAGTTTCAATTTCAGTGCTTGTGATTGGTCTATTCATATTTTCTATTTCTTCCTGATTCAGTCTTGGCAGGTTGTGCATTTCTAAGAATTTGTCCATTTCTTCCAGGTTGTCCATTTTATTGGCATAGAGTTGCTTATAGTAATCTCTCATGATCTTTTGTATTTCTGCAGTGTCAGTTGTTACTTCTCCTTTTTCATTTCTAATTCTATTGATTTGAGTCTTCTCCCTTCTTTTCTTGATGAGTCTGGCTAATGGTTTGTCAATTTTGTTTATCTTCTCAAAGAACCAGCTTTTAGTTTGGTTGATCTTTGCTATCGTTTCCTTCATTTCTTTTTCATTTATTTCTGATCTGATCTTTATGATTTCTTTCCTTCTGATAACTTTGGGGGTTTTTTGTTCTTCTTTCTCTAATTGCTTTAGGTGCAGGGTCAGGTTGTTTACTCAAAATGTTTCCTGTTTCTTAAGGTGGGATTGTATTGCTATAAACTTCCCCCTTAGAACTGCTTTTGCTGCGTCCCATAGGTTTTGGGTCGTCGTGTCTCCATTGTCATTTGTTTCTAGGTATTTTTTAATTTCCTCTTTGATTTCTTCAGTGATCACTTCGTTATTGAGTAGTGTATTGTTTAGCCTCCATGTGTTTGTATTTTTTACAGATCTTTTCCTATAATTGATGTCTAGTCTCATAGCATTGTGGTCGGAAATGATACTTGATACAATTTCAATTTTCTTAAATTTACCAAGGCTTGATTTGTGACCCAAGATATGATCTATCCTGGAGAATGTTCCATGAGCACTTGAGAAAAATGTGTATTCTGTTGTTTTTGGATGGAATGTCCTATAAATATCAATTAAGTCCATCTTGTTTAATGTATCATTTAAAGCTTGTGTTTCCTTATTTATTTTCATTGTGGATGATCTGTCCATTGGTGAAAGTGGGGTGTTAAAGTCCCCTACTATGATTGTGTTACTGTCGATTTTCCCTTTTATGGCTGTTAGTATTTGCCTTATGTATTGAGGTGCTCCTATGTTGGGTGCATAAATATTTACAATTGTTATATCTTCTTCTTGGATCGATCCCTTTATCGTTATGTAGTGTCCTTCTTGGTCTCTTCTAATAGTCTTTATTTTAAAGTCTATTTTGTCTGATATAAGAATTGTTACTCCAGCTTTCTTTTGATTTCCATTTGCATGGAATGTCTTTTTCCATCCCCTTACTTTCAATCTGTATGTGTCTCTAGGTCTGAAGTGGGTCTCTTGTAGACAGCATATATATGGGTCTTGTTTTTGTATCCATTCAGCCAATCTGTGTCTTTTGGTGGGAGCATTTAGTCCATTTACATTTAAGGTAATTATTGATATGTATGTTCCTATTCCCATTTCCTTAATTGCTTTGGGTTCGTTATTGTAGGTACATTCCTTCTGTTGTGTTTCTTGCCTAGAGAAGTTCCTTTAGCATTTGTTGTAAAGCTGGTTTGGTGGTGCTGAACTCTCTCAGCTTTTGCTTGTCTGTAAAGGTTTTAATTTCTCCATCAAATCTGAATGAGATCCTTGCTGGGTAGAGTAATCTTGGTTGCAGGTTTCTCTCCTTCATCACTTTAATTATGTCCTGCCACTCCCTTCTGGCTTGTAGAGTTTCTGCTGAGAGATCAGCTGTTAACCTGATGGGGATTCCCTTGTGTGTTATTTGTTGTTTTTCCCTTGCTGCTTTTAATATGATTTCTTTGTGTTTAATTTTTGACAGTTTGATTAATATGTGTCTTGGCGTATTTCTCCTTGGATTTATTCTGTATGGGACTCTCTGTGCCTCCTGGACTTGATTAACTATTTCCTTTCCCATATTAGGGAAGTTTTCAACTATAATCTCTTCAAATATTTTCTCAGTCCCTTTCTTTTTCTCTTCTTCTTCTGGAACCCCTATAATTCGAATGTTGGTGCATTTAATGTTGTCCCAGAGGTCTCTGAGACTGTCCTCTATTCTTTTCATTCTTTTTTCTTTATTTTGCTCTGCATCAGTTATTTCCACTATTTTATCTTCCACCTCACTTATCCGTTCTTCTGCCTCAGTTATTCTGCTATTGATCCCATCTAGAGTATTTTTCATTTCATTTATTGTGTTTTTAATCGATGCTTGATTCATCTTTAGTTCTTCTAAGTCCTTGTTAACTGTTTCTTGCATTTTGTCTATTCTATTTCCAAGATTATGGATCTTGGAAATAGAATCTTGGATCAGCTTTACTATCATTATTCTGAATTCTTTTTCAGGTAGACTGCCTATTACCTCTTCATTTGTTAGGTCTGGTAGGTTTTTTTTTTTTGTTTTTTTTTTTGTTTTTTTTTTGTTTGTTTTTGCGTTACATGGGCCTCTCATTGTTGTGGCCTCTCCCGTTGCGGAGCACAGGCTCCGGACGTGCAGGCTCAATGGCCATGGCTCATGGGTCCAGCCGCTCCGCGGCATGTGGGATCTTCCCAGAGCGGGGCACGAACCCGTGTCCCCTGCATCGGCAGGCGGACTCTCAACCACTGCGCCACCAGGGAAGCCCGGTCTGGTAGGTTTTTATCCTGCTCCTTCACCTGCTGTGTGTTTTTCTGTCTTCTCATTTTGCTTATGTTACTGTGTTTGGGGTCTCCTTTTTGCAGGCTGCAGATTCGTAGTTCCCGTTGTTTTTGGTGTCTGTCCCCAGTGGCTAAGGTTGTTTCAGTAGGTTGTGTAGGCTTCCTGGTGGGGGGGACTAATGCCTGTGTTCTGGTGGTTGAGGCTCGATCTTGTCTTTCTGGTGGACAGGTCCACGTCTGGTGGTGTGTTTTTGGGTGCCTATGGCCTTATTATGTTTTTAGGTAGCCTCTCTGCTAATGGGTGGGGTTGTGTTCCTGCCTTTCTAGTTGCTTGGCATAGGGTGACCAGCACTGTAGCTTGCTGGTCGTTGATTGAAGCTGGGTGCTGGTGTTGAGATGGAGATCTCTGGGAGATTTTCGCTGCTTGATATTATGTGGAGCTGGGAGGTCTCTTGTGGACCCGTGTCCTGAAGTTGGCTCTCCCACTTCAGAGGCACAGCACTGACTCCTGGCTGCAGCACCAAGAGCCTTTCTTCCACCCGGCTCAGAATAACAGGGAGAAAAAGTAGAAAGAAAGAATTAGTAGAAGAAAGAAAGAGAGAGGGAAAGAAAGGAAGATGGGAAGAAAGGAAGGAAGGAAGGAAGAAAGAAAGAAAGGAGGGAGGGAGGGAGGAAGGATGGAAAGAAAGAAGGAAAGAAAGGAGGGAGGGAGGGAGGAATGAAAGCAAAAGGAAGAGTGAATGGAAGAAGGGAGGGAGGGAGGAAGGAAAGAAAGAAAGAAAGACAGGAGGGAGGGAGGGAGGAAGGAAAGAAAAAGAAAGTGGAAAGAAGAAGGGTGGGAGGGAGGGAGGGAGGAAAGAAAAACAAAGAAGGAAAGGAGGAGGGAGGGAGGGAGGGAGGAAGGGAAGGTAGGAAAAAAAAGAAAGAGCAGGTAAAGTAAAAAATAGAATAAAGTATGAAATATAGTAGCATTATTAAAATTAAAAAGTAATTATTGAAAAAAAACACGGACCGATAGAACCCTGGGACATATGGTGGAAGCAAAGCTATACAGAGAGAATCTTACACAGAAGATTACACATACACATTCACAAAAAGAGAGCAGGGGGAAAAATCAAAAATCTTGCTCTCCAAGTCCACCTCCTCGATTTGGGATAATTCGTTGTAAAAAGAGGAAAAGGGTGAAAAGTCTGAAATCTTGCTAAGTCCACCTCCTTAATTTGGGATAATTCGTTGTAAAAAAAAAGGAAAAAGGGGGGAAAGTCTTAAATCTTGTCCTCAAAGTCCACTTCCTCAATTTGGGATGATTCGCTGTCCATTCATGCACTCCACAGACGCAGGGCACATCAAATGGACCGTGGAGCTTTAATCCGCTGCCTCCGAGGCTGCACAGAGAGATTTCCCTGTCTCTGCTCTCACAACTCCCGGGTCTCAGCCTTGGACCCGGCCCCGCCTCTGCGCGTAGGTCGCCGGAGGGCGTCCGTTCTTCGCTCAGACAGGACGGGTTTAAAGGAGCCGCTGATTCGGGGGCTCTGGCTCACTCAGGCAGAGGGGAGGGAGGGGCGCGCAGTGTGGGGCGGGCCTGCGGCGGCAGAGGCCAGCGTGACGTTGCAGCAGCCCGTGGCGCTCCGTGCGCTTTCCCGGGAAAGCCGTCCCCGGGTCCCGGGACCCCGGCAGTGGCGGGGTGCACAGGCCCCCCGGAAGGCGGGGCAGACAGTGACCCGCGCTCGCACACAGGCGCGGCGGCGGCGGCGGCGGCGGCGGCGGCTGCCGCCGCCCACGCCCGTCTCCGAGGTCCGCGCCTTACCCGCGGCTCGCGCCAGTCTCCGGCGCCTCCCCAAGCAGCCCTCTTAATGCCCTCTCCTCGCGCACCAGGAAACAAAAGGGAAAAAAGTCTCTTGCCTCTTCGGTAGCTCCAGACCCTTTCCCCGGACTCCCTCCGGGCTAGCCGTGGTGCACTAACCCCTTCAGGCTCTCTTCCTGCCGCCAGCCCCAGTCCTCTCCCTGCGCTCCGACTGAAAGCCGATACCCGAGCCTCAGCTCCCAGCCCCGCCCGCCCCGGCGGCCGAGCAGACAAGCCTCTTGGGCTGGTGTGTGCCTGAGCGCACCGATCCTCTGTGCCAGAATCTCTCCGCTTTGCCCTCCGCACCCCTGTTGCTGTGCTCTCCTCCGCTACTCCGAAGCTTTCCCCCTCCGCCACCTGCAGTCTCCCATCACCACGTTTGATAAGTCTGCCTTTCTGACCCCTGAGGGCATCAATACCCTCATTCAGGCAATGCTTCCCCTCACCCTTTGTCCTTTTTCCCTCACCACTTTCCCTTTCTCCTTTGTCCCGTTCCCTCTCCTGATATCGCTCTACTTCTCCTCTCTCTGTCCTCTCCTACTTCTCTCCTATCCTTCTGAGAGGGTGGATGTCAGGCAGCTACAGCATCATTCCTCTCAGCTTGGGATACCATGCTCCCTCTGGCCGGCACCTGCTCACCTTGAGGAGTGACAAACAAGCCTGGGAGAAGCTGGCCTCATACTCTGTAGATCTTGGTCCAGCAGGCTCTCCCTGATGGAAGATTTCTGACAGTGATAGAGATTCACCCCTCATATCCTAAGGTGGCTGGAAGTCTGACCCTTAAAATATTCTCATCTTTATTTTCCTGCCACCAAGGGAAGTCTCCTTGGGAGTGGGCTGAAGAGGCAGATTTCTATAATAACCTGTGGGTTAGAGTCCCACAGAAGACATACAGATGGCTGATTTCTGGGCTTGAGCACCATGATGGGCATGGACACGGTGCTCCTCCTTCACTGGCTCTTTCTGGAAACGTGCAGACTGATGCCTGAAAAGACACTCACAGTGGGTGGGTTGAAACAGCAATCTCTTTCTTTGTCTCTTACTCTTTTTCTGTCTTTTCTGTCCCCCCCTCCCTTTACCTCTCCCTTGGTCCTCACCCCTACACTCCCTGCCGTTTCATCCTGGAGACTCTGTCACTAACTCTGGGCAGGGAATTCTGTGATCCCTTTTGTCATTACCCTAGGCCTCAACTCCATCCACCCCCGGAACCTCTAGTTGTTAGCTTCCAGATTCATTTGTAAACATGGGAAACACCCAGGGAATCCCCAAAGACTCTCCTGGGTTGCATTCTTAACCATTGGAGACACTTTAAATTAGATGATTTAAAAAGGAATAAGCTGATATTCTTTTGAAACCCAGCCTGGCCCCAGTAGGCCTCGGGTGACCAGGAGAAGTGGCCACAGAATGGATCCCTTAACTTTAAGATAATTTTACAACTGGACCTATTTTGTAAGCAGTCCCCAAAATGAGGACAGGTCCTGTATATGCAGGATTTTGGAAAACTTTATCAAGACTTTGGTGTGAGGGATTCCTGTCATGTGTGTGTAACCTCTATTCCTGTGTCGTCCCTAAAAGATTCGGAGCCAGACCTTCTCACAGACCCCTATTCAACCTCTGACTTGCCATCTGTACACCGAGCCCATTCTCCGGCTCTCGTTTCTTCCCCTTCACCATTTTCTTCAGCCCCCAGACCCCCACCTTTCCCTGTCAAATCAGAAACCCCCAAATCGAAGCCCCCAGTGCTTTCTCCAGTGAGGGTTCTGATCAGGTTCAAGTTAGCCCTCACTTTTGCCCCACAAGGCCTTTACCCCCTCCGGGAAGCAGCTGAAGGGAAAGGAGGGGTTACTAGAGTGCACGGTGGGGGACCTAGGAATCTGTAAGGAGGGGTTTGGCAGGTTCTCAGAGAACCCTGATAAGTATAGGGATGAATTCATCAGGCTGGGGTTAAGATTCTCCCTGACCTGGCAGGACATCATAGTTATTCTGGCCCACTGTTGCACCCTGGATGAAACAGAGCTTATACTGAGAAAGGCCAGGGGACACACAGATTGCCTATTGGCCACAAATCCACACCACCAAATTTATCAAGCTGGTGGTGGTGCAATCCCACACTGGGACTCTGATGATCACGTAGGCCAGGCTATGATGACACACTACTTGTCTATCAGAAGGAATGAAAAGGTGTATGGTGAAACCTGTAAATTATGCTAAGGTCCAAGAAGTTACACAGGAGAAAGATGAAAACGCTACAGTCTTCCTGAGCCTGGTGACAGTGGCATTCAGGAAGGACACAAGTACAGACCCTGAGTCTTCAGAGGGGAGGTCGCCATGGCCATGCATTTTATCACCCAGTCCACTCCTGATATCAGGAGAAAATTACAAAAGCTTGAGGCTGGGCCCCAAACCCCATTGTCAACCTTGGTAGAGGAGGCCTTCAAGGTCTACAATAACCAAGCCTTAACAGATGAGGCCAATAAGGATAGAATAGGATAGGATATTCTTTGTTCTAATATAGAAAAAAAAATGCAGCTTTTGACTGCTCTGATTAAGTGGCCACCTTCAGGCGACCCTAGAGAGCTGAGAAGACCAAACACACAGTCTAGAAGCTGCCTGGACCAAAACCAGTGTGTCTTTTGCAGAAGGAGGGGCACTGGAAGGGGCGGGGGGTGGGGGGAATGTTCAGAGCGCCCTCCTGTGGAATAACCAAAGGGCAACCGCAACTGACCCCAGTTCCTCTTGAATCTCTAGGATAAGAGATTTGGACACACAGACTGAGGGAGCCCCAGTGTTGGCCTGGCTTCAGACCCTACTCAACCCATCCTCATCACTCTGGCAGAGCCTCAGGTCACCCTTGACATAGCAGGTAGGAGAACTGAATTTCTTGTGGACACTGGAACCACCTGACTTGGCTGGCTGGCCCCCTCACCAGCCATGACTACTGTGAAGGGAGTTGACAGACAGCCAAAGGTAAGGTGATTTAAACCTTCTCTTACCTGCAAGGTTGGCTCCATTATTATTATTATTATTATTATTGATATTATTATTTTTATTGAAGTATAGTTGATTCACAATGTTGTTTTAGTTTCTGGTGTACAGCAAAGTGACTCATATATATATATATATATATATCTTCCTCATATTCTTTTCCTTTATGGTTTATTATAGAATATTGAATATAGTTCCCTGTGCTATACAGTAGGACCTTGTTGTTTATTTTTTATATAGTAGTGTGTATCTGCTAATCCCAAATTCCTAATTTATCCCTTTCCCACCCCGTTTCCCCTTTGGTAACCATAAATTTGTTTTGTATGTCTGGGAGTCTGTTTCTGTTTTGTAAACAAGTTCATTTGTATCATACAAGTAATATCATATGGTATTTGTCTTTGTCTGACTTACTTTGCCTAGTATGATAATCTTTGGGTCCATCTCTGTTGCTGCAAATGGCATTATTTCATTCTTTTTTATGACTGAGTAGTATTCCATTATATATATATATATATCACATCTTCTTTATCCATTCATCTGTTGATGGATATTTAGGTAGCTTCTGTGTCTTGGCTATTGTAAATAGCACTTCTGTGAACGTTGAGGTGCATGTATCTTTGCAAATTAGAGTTTTCCCCAGATTTGTGCCCAGGAGTAGGATTGCTGGATCATATGATAACTCTATTTTTAGTTTTTTCAAGGAACTTCCATACTGTTTTCCATAGTGGCTGCACCAATTTACATTCCCTCCAACAGTGTAGGAGGGTTCCCTTTTCTCCACAGGAATCAGGTCCATTATTATTACTCACTCCTTGTCATATATGCCAGAATACCCTGTCCCTCTCCTCAGAAGAGATTTGCTGAATACATTAGGACCTAGTATATTCTTAGGACAGGGTAAAGTCCAAGAAGGTAGAGGATTCAAACAGAGAATGTATCTATTAGTAACCCCAGATGACCTGACTGCTGGTCATCAAAATATTCCCCAGGACATCACCCAAGAAAATAGAGAATAGGTGGATCCTGTAGTTTGGGATACCTCAGTGCCAGGAAGGACAAAATGTGTACCCCCAATAGAAATAAGATTAAGGTCTGGGGAAAAATACTCCGGGAAGAGACAATATCTTTTAATACCTGAAGCCCCGAGGGGGATCCAAATTTGGGATCCACTGCTTACAAAATTTCTAAAACACAGATTCATTAGACCCTGAAAATCCCCTTGTAATACCCCAATTCTCCCCATTCAAAGCCTAACAGGAAATATCAGTTTATGCAAGACTTAGGAGCAGTAAATGAGGCAGGCATCCCTTTTCACCCACTGGTGTCAAACCCATACACCCTCCTTGCCCAAGTGCCATGGAGGGACCCTGACACCCTGGAGGCTACACAATATATTTGGACAGTGTTTCCATAGGGTTTTGGGGACAGCCCCCCTCTTTTTGGAAATGCCTTAGCAAGGGAGCTGAGTCTTGAAGAGGGAACTCTGCTACAATATGTTGATGATTTATTGAAAAGTAGTGAGACAAAGCAAGATTCAAATCAAACTACTGTTAAGATCCTAAATTTTCTGGAAGAAAGGGGATATAAAGTCTCCCCAACCAGGACTCAGATCTCACAGCAATGGGTTCATATTTAGGATTTGTTTTGACCCCAGGGGCAGGAGCCCCTGCCATAGATAGAAAGACAGCAATTAGTACATTACCACCTCCAACCACCAGGAGTCAACTCAGGCTTTTCAGGATCTGGGTTCATATTAAGCAACCAGCTGGCCTCCCCTCAGGGATTGAGCAAGGGAAGCTGTTACTTGTTTTCACTCTCTTGTGATGCAGCGTGAGTCCCAATATAGTCTTGTCTGAATTTCTTCTCTGGTCTCTTATTAATATTTATTGGTTAAATTGTCCAAGAACCTGGTGGATAACACGATCACTTGTGCATATATATTAAAACGTATACTCTTCCATTACTTTCATAGTTACTTTATTTTCTTCTCCTTACAACATAACTTACTGACTTTATGTTAAATTTTTGTACTTACAAAAAACTACTTTTCATAATTGATGTTAATTTGAAAGTCACACTGTGTTTTTATGGTCATAAGACAATCCATAGCAGAGAAGAACAATTTAGAAATATTATGAATGGTTTCTACTTTCTCAAAGTTAATTGTTTAAGCAGAAGGTTTTGTCTCTATTACAGACAGTTTAGTAATTGAAAGCCATTTGTATTTCCCACTAGAGAGGTCAGGTTTATGTTCACAGTAACACCTCAGATTAAGAAATAGACCCCAACTAAAGAGAGAATTAACCTGGAAAATAGAAATTTATTCAAGAGCACACTTTGTGATTTATTTTTTCTGTTATGTGAGTCTTAGCCCTTTACAAAAATTGCTACAATGTCTGCCTGAACACACATTCTCCCAAGCCAACACTCTGCTGCTCTGCATTTTACACACACGCACACAAACACACGACCCACTGATTTCCCCAAGGCCTCTCTGATATAAAAGCAATTTTCTTCCTTTTCCCTCATGAAGTTTGTAGTTTCAAACTGCTGTGAAACCATGCATTTAGTATAGCTCTTCATTTCCTTTTCAATTACTTAAAAGAAATCTCCATCTTTTAAGTGCATTTAGGAATGTATCATCATCGTTCTAATAGGAAAGACATCTTGTATTGACTCTACCTCTTATACTTATGGTTGTAATTGATAAGCCAATATATTTACATTGAAATTGATTCCCAAATACTGGCAGTTCTATATGATTCTACTTATATTTACTCTGAATATCATTTGTTTGTGCTCAGATTCCATCAGCAACCTTAATGTAGTATTTACAGATAACTTCTGGGGTGATAATATTTGTCAATAAATTCTCTTTTTAATCACATTAAGTGCACTAACATTTAATAGAATTTTAATATTTACTAGACAGTTTACATTTGTTGTGTAAAAAATACTCTAAGTATTTTTTATGCTTTGTGAAGAGAGATATTTCAATCAAGTAGATTGAGAGTTTATATATTACAATATTTTTTGAAAATAATTACATGAGCTTTACATTCTAGTCCTGGATGATGATTTCAAATTGAGTATCACTAGTTTAAAAACAAAATATAATTTTGTTCATACAATTGAAAGTTGGACATTGACTGCAAATAACATCTTACATGTAAAGAGTAATGCTAACATACTAGTGTTTATTGGTTTTTTTTTTAATCAAGTAGCTTGAAATCTGTCACCTAAAGTATGCATTTTTTTCTCATATGAAAAAATCAGGAACTCTTTACTAAGACAATAAGCATAACTAGTATACTGTGCATTAACTATTGACTGTTGAGTACTTTATATATATTATATGAATTAACTATTATGAAAAAATGTCATGTTTTATTTATCATTATATAGGTGAGTAAAATTAGACATAGGATGTTAAATAATTTGACTAAAGTCAGACCAAGATTAGACCCAGGTGCCACTATCTGCTCTTAACCACCAGGTCTATAGAAAGATCAACTCAATCTTTCTCACAACACATGTTTGAATACTTATATACCAAGATTTAAAACAAAATATCCAAATATATGCAGGCAAAAAAACCTGGAAAAATATGTACTAAAGTATGTTAAAATGTTAATAGGATTACATTTAATCAATCAATCAATCAAAATGATTGATTTTCTCAACTTTGATGTTTATAAAAATGTGGCTTAGGATCACCTCTATACACATCATCTGAGGTGGTCCCTTTTTTTAATGCAGATTCCTGACACACATAATATCAATTGATCCAAAAATCTGAAGTAAAAGTTCAGAAATTTACAGCTTAATAAATTTCCTAGGTAATCTTAATGAAGACAAATGCTTGAGAAAACTGCTGTCTCTTTTTAAATGTTGCATTCTTTAATACTCTATAACAGCTATATCTATTTTAATGAGGAAAAAATACAAAAACAATTTTTAAATTTTACGTCTCAACATGTTTTTTTCCCTTCTCTAACATTCATTTCTCCATTACATCCTTCTAAATTAAATGAGTGAATACATAAACCTTTTTCTAATCTGTGTTCTTTCAACTTCACTTTTATTTACTCTAAAATAAAGTTGAAATCTAATTATTTCAGTCTTTGTCGTGACTCCCCTTGCTCTGAACCCCTGAGTTCTTACCTCCAGGTCTTTGAGATGAATATGGATTGGTGAGCAGTAAAAAAAAAAAAAAATGCCGCATGAGCTCATATTCAAGGGTGTCAAAATATAGCTCTACAGTGATTCTAAGCTTTAAACTCAGTTATTAATGGAAGTTAAAGGGATAACTTTGGAAGTTATCAGACTATGGGATTCAGAGTCATGCTCAAACTCAGCTTAATCATCATATGAGTTATCTGAGCTGGTAGGACAATCCTTTAGGAGAAATACTCAATGTTATTAAAACTTATGTGTAATTTCTAGCCCATAATCAAGTGAGTGAGGGCAGAAATAAATAACTCTTCCTTTTGTCCATTATTATTTGTTTCTTTCCAGTATTCTATGATATTTCCTCCTTCAAATCTATCTAATGCACTTGGTACAAAACTATCTTCCTTGAGTATAAATCTGATTATTCATTCTATATAGCAAACATAGCAAAGGAACCTAATTTAGTCTAAGGGGTCCAGGAAGGACCTTTGGAGGAAGTATAAAAGATGAAACATGAACAATGAGGAAGAATTTTCCAGGTAGAGAAAAAGTATTTTAAAGAAACTGGAGCAAGATATTGTATAGCATGTTCTGAGATAGGTTCAGATGGCAGGGAGCCCGGCTTGCCATGGATAGAGAAAAAGAATGGGATGGTTCAGAAGATGGAATTTCGATGCTAGTGAGAGATAAACACACAGAGTTAAAGGCAATGCATGGACCTATAGGTAATTTTTAACCAGTTTTTCATGTGGAGTCAGTGAAAACTTTTAAAGTGGGGAGCTGGAATGTATAAATTGTTATTTAGAAAGAAAGACCACTCTGGCTCAGTGGTATCTTAGTCCATTCAGGCTGTTATAACAGAACTCCCTAGACTAGATGGTTTGCCAACAACAGAAATTTATTTCTCACAGTTCTGAATGCTGGGAAGTCCGCGATCAAGATGCTAGCAGATTCAGTGTTTGGTGAAGACTCGTTTCCTGGTTCAAAGATGGGCGTCTTCTAGCTACAAGCTATAACTTCACATAGTGGAAGGGCCAAAGGAATTCTGTTATAAGGGCACCATCCCTTCTCATAAGGGCTCCACCGACCTGATCTAATCAGCTCCCAAAGGCCTTACCTTCAAGTACATGGGGGATTAGGTTTTAACGTATGAATCTGGGGAGGGACACAAACATTCAGTCTGCAGCAAATAGGGGAATTTTTGGACCTAAAATCCTGGGTGACATTCTCCTCTTTTCCAGGACATACGTTATCTCTTCACTTATTTGAATAAGGCACTGAGTAAAAATCTCAAAATTCCCTGAGATACATATCACTCATATTATTTTTTTCGAATAATATTTTTATTGTGATATAACTTAGATGCTGTGTAATACATAGATTCTGACAGCTTTCTCGAGGTGTAATTGACATACAATAAACTACACAGGATTAAAGGGCGTGATTTGACAAGTTTTGACATATGTGAACACTTGTGAAACATCAACACAAAACAAAATATGAACATATCCATTATCTCCAGAACAATGTAGTATAAAAGTGGGGGGAACAGACACTGCGATTCTGTTCCTGATATTAGGGAGAAAACATTCCTTCTTTCACAATTAAGTATGGTATTAGCTGTAAGTTTTTAGTAAAAAAAAAATTAGCAAGTTGAACAACAGTCTAGGATTAATTTTCTCCCACTACTGAACAACACCTTTTCTGTAAACAAATTACACACAGAAATATTTATCTAAAGCTGTACATGTTTTGTGGGCCACACATGGTATCTGTCTCATATTCTTCTTTATTTGTATATGTGTGTATGTTTGTTTAAAATCTAAAATCAATTTAGCTGAAAGTTTATATCAAAATAGGCCCCAGGTCAGATATGTCTCACAGGTTATAGTTACTGAATACAGCTCTAACCAAGCATCTGAATTATGATTTTTCTGTCTCAACTGTTGGAAACAGCTGCCCTGTGTGAGCTTTATCTATTATTTCTTCTAATTCTCTTGAGTGATTCCTTCTCTACCCTTGGGTTAGTTTCCTCATACACATTTGTTGATAAGTGCTCAGCTGAATAATCGAAGAGTACGCTTTATACATCTCTAGATTTCTTTCTGTGCATGCTTATCTAATTTCTAGGACTCTGTCCTGTGAATTCTACCTGCCTTGGCATCTCCAAGCAGTCAGTTCCATCTCCTCAACTCTGGGAGACTGCTCTACTCAGTTGCCACTCCCTGGACCACAACCTTTAAACCTTCTCTAGGCAATAAGCTAGGGGAATAATACAATTCGCTTTATCTATCTCGCACCACTCAGGTTTCACTGTCATGTTACCTGCTTTTGAAGATCTTGAGTGTCATTATTTCATATATTTTGTCTATTTCTTTAAGGTGGGAGGAAAAATCTGTTCCCTATTCAATTTTTCTGGAAACAGAAGTGTAATATGTCGATCTAGATATAGAATTTAATGAATTTAGACAAATATATATCCCCCTGTAAGTCAACCTAAATCAAAATACAGAACATTTATATTATGGCATAAAATTTCTTCATGACTCCTTCCGGTTAATCACTCCATGAGAAGGAAGTGTTTACATAAATTATTTAGAATTATTCTGTGTGGGATTTTGTCTGTTTTCCATAAATATTTATTTACTTATTTAATCATACATTTATTCAGTGTTGACTCTTGGATATTTATTTTATACTTTGCATTATAATCCAATAGTATTCTATTTACTTTGTTGTTCAGTTTGTTCCAGCTTTGCCATTGGGAGCTCTTTTAGCTTGCTTTTGTGTCCTTTTGACATACTTCCATCATTGCCTTTTTTGTTTTTTTTTTCTTTTGTTACTGTTGTTCTGTTTTATATTTGTCGTCATTTCCACAAGCCTTTACTTTCTGGCACTACAACATGCTCCAGTTTTATCTTGTACATTCTCTGATTCAGTCCTAAATCAGCCATTTCTCCAACATTCCCTGGTTCATTTTATTGGATAATGACATGAAAACCAAGATCTAATCTCTAATAATAATAATCTCTAATCTCTAATAATAATCGTTCATTATTATTGGAGTGCCATATTTTCTAAATCTCTCAGTTGTCAAATCTTGGCCAACTAACCTGTGTGTATACTAACCTGTGTAAATAATATACATATCCATAAATATGTGTATACTAACCTGTGTAAATAACATACATATCCATAAATGTGTCTTGATTGATCCTTCTTTACATATATTAAGCTGATGACACTGATGTCTCCAATTCTAATCCATTGCCACATAGATCATTCTAGCCCTTTGCTTCTCTGTAACCTCTACTCCAACAATGATCAATCTGATTCACACCATCCAACACCCACTTACTTACTTATTTACTTACTTACATCTACAGTGGTTTCAGAATTGTTAACTAGTACCCCAATGGTACTGCCAACGAAAGGCAAAATTCACAACTTCACCAACTAGAATACTATGTTTTTGTGTAATTCCTTTTTCCTTAATCTTATAGAATCCAATCATTTCCAAAGTTACATTAATGAGCACCTTTTTACCAAGCCCCAGTGAAATTATTTCATACATATATAGCAGAATTAGATTCTTTTGTCACAGTCTGTATCCCATCTTGGGATCCCTGACCTACTAAATAATTTGTTTTAAAATATGTATACATTAGGATCCACTCTTCGTACTGTAAAGTTCTATGAGTTTTGACAAATACATGGTCATGATGCATATACCTTATATCATACAGATTAGTTTCACCACCATAAAGAATCCTCTGTGTATTCAATTCTTCCCATCGCCAAGTCCCCAGCAACCACTGATCTGTTTATTATCTCTAAATTTTTTTCTTTTCCAAAATTCCATACAAATATATGTATCATACGATACTATACAAGGTGTAGCTTTTAAGACTGGCTTCTTTCACGTAGCAATATGCATTTAAGATACTTTCATGTGACTGGATATCTCATTCCTTTTTATTATTGAATAGTATTCCATTGTATGAATGTATCATAGATCGTCTATACATTCATCTATTGAAGGACACCTTGGCTGCTTCTAGTTTTGGGTGATTATAAACAAAACTGTTATAAATATTTTCATTCAGATTTTTGTGTGGACATAAGTTTTGAAATCAGTAGGATAAATGCCTAGAAGTGTGATTGCTGGATCATATGGTAAAACTATGTTTATCTTTGCAAGAAACCATTGAACTCTCTTCCACAGTAACTCTACCATTTTGTAACCCACCAGCAATAAATGAGATTATCCATTGCTCTCCATCTACTATAAATTACTTTTGATTGCTATTGAATTTTAATAAGAAACATACAGTATATACTGTTTTGTGTCTTGTTTCTTTTTTTATGCTTTCGATTTTCAACCACGTTTTTGCACGTCAATACGTTTTTTTCATTGCTTTGAAACATTGCATTATATAAATATACAACACCTTATTTATCCATCCTCTTATTGATAGATATTTGAGTTCTTTCTAGTTTTGGACTATACTGAATAAAGCTGCTACAAACATTCTTGCCCAAGTGTTTATTTGAACATATGTTTTATACTTTCATTTCTCTTATACTAATGTGTAAAATTACTGGATCAAAGGGTAATATATGTTTAAGAAATTTCCAAATACTTTACTAAATTAGTAATTCTCTCTTACAGTTCTACCAACAAAGTTTGAATGTCAGTTGTTCCAACAGTCCACTATAAATTCGTTTTGTCAGGATTTTATTTTTTTTAATTGTAGCCATTCTTGTGAGTATGATGTAATAAATTTTTAATTTCTGGAGGAAATTGGACAGTTTTCATCTGTTTATTTGTCATTTTTATATTTTTATTTATGAGGTATGTATTTAATACATTTACTTATTTTTTCTTTAGCTACTTTTTGTTATTGATTTTTGAAGTCTTTTATATATTCTGCATATAGGAACTTGAATGAGATATAATTATTTTGCATATTTTACTCATTATCTGAGGTTGGCCTCCTCATTTTCAGTAGTGTCTTAATAAGCAGAAAATGTTAATTTTGATAAAGCAGAATTAATTCATATTTTCTTTTACATTTAATTAGTATTATGTTTGTTCTCTCAAATATAATCTTGTATAATATCTTAGAACCTTTATAGTTTTAGATTTAATGCTTAGGTTTGTGATAAATCTAAAATTAATTGCTGTGTATAGAGTGAGTTAAGGGTTAACCAATTTATAATATGTCTTCTCAACATAATTTTTTTTAAAGAAATTATTTTCATCCATCACATTAATTCAGCAAATTGGTCAAAAATCAATTTTAGATCTACTTCAGGGCTCTCAATTCTGTCTAATTGATCCATTTGTTTATCCTTATACCAATACCACATTCTCTAGATTGCTGTAGTTTTTATATTACAACTTAAATGTTCTCCAATTTTGACATAAAATAGTTCATAACTTTCCTTTATTATCTTCATTCTATAAAAATTGTAGTGATATATCTGATAAAGGAGGCAGGAATGTACAGTGGAGAAAGGACAGCCTCTTCAATAAGTGGTGCTGGGAAAACTGGACAGGGACGTGTAAAAGTATGAGATTAGATCACTCCCTAACACCATACACAAAAATAAGCTCAAAATGGATTAAAGACCTAAATGTAAGGCCAGAAACTATCAAACTCTTAGAGGAAAACATAGGCAGAACACTCTATGACAAAAATCACAGCAAGATCCTTTTGGACCCACCTCCTAGAGAAATGGAAATAAAAACAAAAATAAACAAATGGGACCTAATGAAATTTCAAAGCTTTTGCACAGCAAAGGAAACCATAAACAAGACCAAAAGACGACCCTCAGAATGGGAGAAAATATTTGCAAATGAAGCAACTGACAAAGGATTAATCTCCAAAATTTATAAGCAGCTCATTCAGCTCAATAGCAAAAAAACAAACAACCCAATCCAAAAATGGGCAGAAGACCTAAATAGACATTTCTCCAAAGAAGATATACAGACTGCCAACAAACACATGAAAGAATGCTCAACATCATTAATCATTAGAGAAATGCAAATCAAAACTACAATGAGATATCATCTCACACCAGTCAGAATGGCCATCATCAAAAAATCTAGAAACAATAAATGCTGGAGAGGGTGTGGAGAAAAGGGAACACTCTTGCACTGCTGGTGGGAATGTGAAGTGGTACAGCCTCTATGGAGAACAGTATGGAGGTTCCTTAAAAAACTACAAATAGAACTACCACATGACCCAGCAATCCCACTACTAGGCATATACCCTGAGAAAACCATAATTCAAAAAGAGACATGTACCAAAATGTTCGTTGCAGCTCTATTCACAATAGCCCGGAGATGGAAACAACCTAAGTGTCCATCATCGGATGAATGGATAAAGAAGATGTGGCACTTATATACTATGGAATATTACTCAGCCATAAAAAGAAAGGAAATTGAGCTATTTGTAATGAGGTGGATAGACCTAGAGTCTGTCATACAGAGTGAAGTAAGTCAGAAAGAGAAAGACAAATACCGTATGCTAACAAATATATATGGAATTTAAGAAAAAAAAAATGTCATGAAGAACCTATGGGTAAAACAGGAATAAAGACACAGACCTACTTTAGAATGTACTTGAGGATATGGGGAGGGGGAAGGGTAAGCTGTGACAAAGCGAGAGAGAGGCATGGACATATATACACTACCAAACGTAAGGTAGATAGATAGTGGGAAGCAGCCGCATAGCACAGGGAGATCAGCTCAGTGCTTTGTGACCGCCTGGAGAGGTGGGATAGGGAGGGTGGAAGGGAGGGAGACGCAAGAGGGAAGGGATATGGGAACAGATTTATATGTATGACTGATTCACTTTGTTATAAAGCAGAAACTAATAAAAAAAATTGTAGTGATATATTTCAACCATGATATCAGTAATCCATATTTTCTTTCTGCTTTCTTGCTTGATTTTAACTAATTAATTTTTTTTTTTTTTTAGTTTTTTCAAAGAACCAACTCTTGGCTTTTAAATATTTTCCTAAACATTGTTCTTTTTTCATGTCATTGATTACAATGTTATCTCTAGTCTTTAAATTTGGTTTGGATGTTATTTGCTCTTTTCCCCTTGCCTCTTAATGTAAACAGATCATAAGTTTTAATGTTTTTCTTTTCTAATATAGGCAATTAAAGTTGTAACCTTCCATATAAAGACATTTGTAGCTTTGTCCCACAAACTTTGACATTTTTTCATTTCCTTTCACTATAAAATACATCCTATTTCTTTTGTGCTTCCTTCTATAATTTATGGATTATTTATGTGTGTTGCTTAATTTCTAATTATTTTTATATTTTCTAGATATTTTATCATTTATTTTTAATTGATCCTCTTGATTTCTAATTTAATACACTTGTGAATAGAGATTACAAACCTTTTCATTTTATCAAAAGTTTTTTTTAAGACCCAGCATATGATCTATTTTAGTGAGTGTTCCATATGCACATTTAAAAGAACATGAATTTTGCAAACTGATGCATGTAGTGTTCAGTAGGTCAAATGGATCTATAGTGGTTCATATTTTCTATGTCTTTACTGACTTGTCTATTTGTTCTATCAGTTACCAGAAGGGGGCATTAAAATAAAGATTGTAACAATGATTTTTTTTAAGTTAGTTTATTTTCAACTATGATTATGGACTGAATTTATCCATTTTTCCACTTAGTTCTAAGAATTTTTTGCTCTGCTATTTAGTGTATACACACTTAATATTATTATATCTTCTTAGTATATTCATCCTTTTATCACTGTGAAATACTCATCTTTTATATTATATATATATGTATATATAGTACATATATATTATATATAGTATATATACACTATGTACTTCATTTTTATCTTTTACTTTCCATCAGCTTTTATGTTGGGTCACTTATTTTAAAAAATCCTTGGGATTTGCTTTTATATATTATGATAAACTTTGTTCTTAAATGAAAGAGTTGGCCCCGTTGGTATTACCAGACACATCCCTTGAAAAATCCCTGACCTCTAGTAGCCATGTGCAGTTCCAAGTCACAGTTGTATCACAAGAGGCTAAAAAATTACTTAGAAATAGATCTCCACTCGAATGAAATCTGAAGTTTATCTTCTAGAATCAGAATAGGGAGGGTGTTTTTGACCATCACCTAATTTCTTGGTGCCGATATTGAAAAACAACTTTTTCTACATAGTAATACATTCTTACTAATGTCCCATCATAACTGATCCCTTGGCACCTTTGCGTACATTCACTATGGCTTATAAAATCATCTCTATCTAGTAAAAAAAAAGCTATTCTCTTGTATGAATTTTCAGTATTAAATAAAGCAAAAAGTCATAAAGCATTTTTCATTACATATGAATTACAAATATGCTAATAGTTCTTAATAAATATATAAGTGATTTAAAGAAATTATAAGGCAAAATATTTTGTGGCATGTGAACAAGGTAACAGTTGCTTTTACACATTTGACATTGCTGAAACATGGCAACTGTAATATTTAACATTAGAATTTTATCAATAGGTCATTCTGTTTTATTTTCTGATAAATTTGTCATTGATTAGGCAATTGATCTCATTAATGTCTTAGTAATAGTACAATGTGAATATTACAAACATTTTAAAATGTTTTTTTCTGTAAGCAATACAAGACTAAGTAATGCTCTTTAATTATAGTGTCCTTTCTGCCTTTAAAAGGAAAAATTAATCATAATCCATATTCAAAAAAAAGGGTTATTTTGGATTTTGTCATGACAAACTATATAGTTTGGCTTACCTGCCATCTTGCTATGTCATACCTGAAAATTAACATAAAATATTTGATGGCTTCATTATACTTCACAAAATATTTTGTAATGGGCAATACACTAGTTATAGGAAATTAAAAATTCTCAGTCCCATGAAATCTAATTCTCAAATATTCATCAGTGTAATTATTCTTTTTTTAATTTTTTTTTCTAATTGCCTGAGCAGAGTCTTCTACTTGGAGATTAACTTTTACCTGCACATACAGATTTTCATTCTATATTTTTCCTGTTCATTTTATTTACAATTATGATGTCATTCTACATTTTAATGTTTTATGACTATGCTTATCACCATAGTTATATTTCATTAAACTAATTTTGGGTCATTTACCCATAATTTACCCAATTAAAATACAACACAACAATCACCAATATTATGCATTTAAAACAGTCTGAAATTACACTAAATCACATACGTCAAAATAGACTGTAAACTCTTTCCTGAATACAGCTCTACAGCAAATATCCAAACTTTAAAACTTTTGTTGTTAAATACTTGAAAAAGTTTATGAGAAAATAATAATTAAAATTTTATCATATTGTTATATTAATGTAAAACTTTTTATTGCATGCATTTCCTATGAAGCAGCCAAACTACTGAAGCACTACTGAGAAACACCAAGAATTGAATTTTAATAAGTGTTTATGGAGAATTTATTTTAGGGCAATGGCTCTCAATTTTTTTATTGGTTAACACCTGAGAGTATTGCCATGTATAACGTTCCCCCATGAATACTTTTTTCTCAGCTCTATAGGAGAGTTTATGTACAAATTTTTCTGATCAAATTGTAATTTTCTTCCTCCAACTCCAGTTATATCATGGATTTAGATAGTCATCATGTTTTAAAGCATTATTTTGAAAATAAGGTTAAAACTTTTTTATTGGTCTGATTTTTTTCATTGTATTCTTTTAAGATAATATGCTTTGAATTTTTCTCTTAAAGGAGAAAGCTGAGAAATAAAGGTAAAACTATCCCCTTACCCCCCTCAAAAGATCTGAGAGCATTGTGCTAGGTAAATAAAACAAATACTTTTAATCTACCTAACTTTATAAATTGCAGATGAGAAAACTGAGGTTAAATAACTTGTACAAATTTATACAACAAAGTTGGATCCAAACTCATAATTATTTGAATCTCATGCCCATTATGTTTCCTTTCAAAGGATAACAAAGAAATGATTTTATGTACTGACTAAAATTCATTGAGTGTCAAAGCAAAGTTCTTAGACCCCCGTATTGGACTAATTTGGAGTACTTAAAAAATAAGGCATGCCGATTGAGTTAAATAATATTTTTTGTTGAGGCCAACTATTAAAATTACTCTCAACCACAGCCATATTCAACTGCTAATATACTGAAGCTCAAGAAAAAGGCAATATTTATTTGTTCTTTAACCAAATATTAGATAATTTTTCTCATACTCATCAAATGAAATATTTAAATGAAATATAGATTTCAGTCATTGAGTTCTTTAGAAATGTAGAATTCAAAATGATTTATGGAGTTATCATATAAACTCTGGGGTTTATATGTGTTCATTCATACTTACAAATTCATACATATTTACAAATAAATCTGCTCAAACCTAGTTTCAATACATTGATATTCATATATTTTATTTTATTTTCATAATTTGTTTACTCAGAAATATTGAATTTTAGAAATTCATTGCAATGGATTTCTAGGGATAGAACCTTATAACTGTGTTTATTAAGTACAAAACTCATTTTTTTCTTATAATCTACTACGAGGTCACTTATTTTTGAGATGCATAATAATAATATTCTTCACCAACTACTAATAATAATATTCTTCACCAACTACTTACCAGATCAATGTTAATTATTCTCAAATGTATATTTATGGCTCATAGAGAATTTGGACCATTTTGATAGAACTCAAAGTATTGGTCACATTATTGCATTTGATCTGGCATCTACAAATGGTAATGGTAAATATGAAGAGGGTTAAGAGACGTTCCTGACAGATGAGGCTTCATTTTCTGCTTATACTTCTTTTAAATTATTTGTTAAATCATTTAAGTTTACTTGACAGATCAGGTGAACTAAATCTAATGGCTGCTCCCTGATTTAATCACTCAATTAAGTTGAAACAATTGAGAAATGCTGTGTAGGTAAGCATGACAAAAGCCATAGAAAAGCTTAAGAACTTGGAACTTATAAATAAAGACACCTTCTGGCATGGAAACTAGAATGGAATTAATAAAAAGATGTGAAAATTGTTTTACCTCAAAGGAGAAAAGAAGTGCAAGAGAAAGGAATCTAGTCAACGAGAAGCATAGGAAATGGAAATTCCCGAAGTTATAATCTGTGTGCCTCCAGCCCTCTCCCAGGAGATGATGTGCCATCCACTAGTAGGAGAAATCTTTCCCTTCTCAGGCAGGCACACAGGGTGAGGATCCCTGATGAAGTTTCAGGAAAAAGTAACTTGATGCTCTAAGCTGCTCAGTCACAAAGCTCAATACCTATAATCTGAGTTTTGTATCACCAGCAAGTCCTGTATCACTTCTGAAAAAAATAATCGGCTTCCCATGTAGGTTTTCTCAAAGGGAAGACAGTACCTGACAACCCAAGATACATTTCAGTTACACTTATATTTTCATTCAGGTTAAAACATAAGTATATTGTCATTTTGGGGTAATGCCAATCAGCACAATAAGCATCCACATCTAGAAAAAGCATGGCTGCTGGAGGTGGTATGCTAGAGTGGAGAGCCAGATACAGAGCCCCGGCCTGCAGCTGACATTGGCAGAGGCAGTGAAAGAGATCCAATTTAGTTTTATTAGATCTGATAAAAGAAGACAAAGCCAGGCAAATTAGATGCCTAAGCAAAACCTTAAGTGAAAAAATATATAATTTTATACTAAAGTCAAATAAGATTCAATAAATAACTTGGGAGAAAAATTTTAACTAATGAGGACCTACTGTATAGCACAAGGAACTATTGTCAGTACTCTGTAATGGCCTATATGGGGAAAGAATCTTAAAAAAAGTGGATATATGTATATGTATAACTGATTCACTTTGCTATAGAGCAGAAACTAACAACATCTTATTTTTTATTTTTTTAACATCTTTATTGGAGTATAATTGCTTTACAATGGTGTGTTAGTTTCTGCTGTATAACAAAGTGAATCAGCTATACATATATATACATCCCCATAACTCCTCCCTCTTGTGTCTCCATCCCACCCTCCCTCTCCCACCCCTCTAGTAACACAACGTTTTAAATCAACTTTACTCTAATAAAAATGTTTTAGAAAGCTAAAATAAAAATTTCCTTTCTTATTCTAAAGTTGCACTGTGCAGCAAAGTCACCACTAACTACCTGTTACTATTTACACATAAGTTTAACATAATTAAAATTAAATAAAATTCAATTTTATCAATTGCAGATTTCAGTGCTCAATAACCACATGTGGCTAGTGGCTACTGTACTGCATAGTGCAGATCTAGGGCATTTCGATCATTACAGAGAGCTCTACTGGGCCATGCTTCTCCAAATGATGGTCTCAAACATTTGTAGGATAGTATAGCAACTTGCATTTGCAAGGATATGTCACCCAGGGTTAAAGGTACAGCTTCTAAAAAGAGAATTCTATGGAGCTCAACAACTCTAATTCAGATGAAATAAAAGTTCAGACTTTCAAAACTTGTGACTAGATTTTGGACTGTGATGAAAACATCAAGGTCTTGTGGAAACACACAGTTGTCTTTTCTCACTGGTATCTCTAAAATTCCAACAGATATGAGTGTATTTCTGTTAGTCATCCATGGATTCATTTATTCATTCACTCATTCAAAAAATGTTGAGTATAAGAAACATTTGTTGGACACTATGGAAGAAGGTCAAAATACAAAGAACAGAGATACAGACAGTTGCTATAAGAATCTCATTACCGAAAATTGGAGATATGCCATTAGTGCTATAATGGAAATAGTTCTAGTTGATTTCAAAAAGGTGATTCTGTCAGAAATTTTGAGAGTTATTTAAGGCAAGATGAAACTGGGGACAAGAAAATAAGTTAATGTACCAAATCTGAAATCAGGCAATAGTAGAGGTAATGGAAAGAAGATAAATTCAAAAATAGTCAAGAGGACGGTTGTCTACAAGTTCCTTAGAGATTGGGGCTAACTTTTAATAAGTTAGTTCACATATATTTAAATCACTAAATAATCACTTCTTGAATGAAAAGATACTCAGGAGGAGAAGTTAATACAATTTATAGTAGAAGTCAATATAATTGAGTATAGGGGTAATGGAGAATGAGGTGTGAAAAACAACTCTCGCAAATCCGTTGCATCCTGTGTTCTCTTATCCTATTGTAAGACACAATTCTCCAGGCTGTTGTCAAGCCAGAAACCTGGGAGTCATCTTTGATACCTCCCTTACCTTTTCTCCACAAGCAATTATATCTTTTGACTCTAATTTCTTAATTTCTCTCAAAGTTGTTCAAATTTTGTCATCCTTACAGGGATTACAACCATCAATTTCTTTTCATGGTTGTTTTGTTTTTTTCTTTAAAGACTCCAAATCTAGGTTCCTCCTCAAATGAATTCTCATCCTGCCACAGAGGATGGCATTCCTTTAGGGTCTTTCCTTCCTCCCCCTGATGTATTCACAACCTGAAAGGTAACCTTTGGACCCTGTTTAAGCTTTCATAGTTTTCTGAATGAGGTGTACTCTTGTTCCTCTTTTCCATCTTTAAACTTATCCCTCTACTGGCAATGCTCCTCACACCACACCACATACTTTGCCACATAGGGTCCACCAGGCAGCTTATGCACAAACTCCTGAGGAGGCTTTCCCCGTCCATCTTTTCCCGGTCTTCCATCTGGATTAGGTGCATTCTCCACAAGGTCATAATATCCTGTGAAAGAGCACTTTTCACAAAGGATTTTGACCTGTTTATTGTAATATATTTGATTTAGGTTTTTCTGCATCCTGTAGAATGCTTAGCAGTGACTCTAATCAGGATGTGAAATACAGACAGAGGAGATTTGAGGGAAATCTATAGATGCCCAGTTGGTTACACAGAGGTGTCTGGCAATCAGAGAATTATTCTAGGCTTGATATAAATGTGAGAGTCACTGGAATCTAGCTAGTAATATAAGCAATGGGGTTGTAGTAAACATCCATGAAGAATACGTTGAGAAAGACAAGAAGAAAGGCAGAGTCTCTAGATGATTTCTTGATTTCCCTTTCAGTCCATAGTTCAATATTAAAAGCTAAATAAAAGACTCATTGGTAACCCATACCTTCTCCCATCTTTGTGTCTGATCCTGTTACTAGCTTAGAATATTAATGACATTTTCATATTATATTTTCTTGATACTATTAATTATTATTTTTTTAATTTTCAACTTGACTCTCCTAACATTTCAGTATAATCAGATCACCAGAACAGTCTTCTCTGCCACCCTCCATTCTTTGCCAATAGATTTTTGACTATTTATTATATTAGTGCCTTGTTATTTTCTTGAGATGCACTGTTCACTTTTTTTTCAACAAATATTTATTGGAAGTCTAAGCCTTGAAATTTTTCCACAGACATAAAAACAAATTATGTGAAAGAGAACAGGACATTGCCTCCCAGCTGCCTATTGAATAATCAAGAAGGATTTGTTCTACTAATAGGCATAAGAATTTTTTTTCTTCCTTTCTTACTGGGAAAATAAGCAAAGTAAGTCTTTGTGTATGTGGATCCATGCATTTTCAACATTTCGTTTTAAGGTGACAGGCTCATGCACACCCCTAAGGGTTATTTGGGTGCTCTTCCTGGAAACACAGTTGTCAAAATTGTCTTTGAAAAACTCAAATTTGAGCACATAACTTCTCTAGTCAAAAATTTTTAGTATTTCTGACTGTACTAAACATATAAAATTCTTTATATGAGCATCAAAACCTCTAATAAGGCAGTCTGTGGTTAAATGCCAATCTTACTCTCATGTCATTCTTTTCCTTGCTCACTGTGCTTTGGTTACACTATTCTTTTATTTTCCCTGCCTCAGTGTTTTCACACATGCTATTCCTGTTTTTAAAAACTAATTGATTTTATTTTTTTGTTTTTTAATTTATTTATTTATTTATTTAATTTTTAAAAAAATTTTTATTGAAGTATAGTTGATTTACAGTGTTGTGACACATGCTCTTTCTTGAGTGATCCTTCCCTAGAACTTTCAGCTTCTCTCTCTTTCCTTATTCAATTCCAATTTTCACAGTTTAATTTACTCAGAGACAATCTTTATGTTCTGTACTCACTATACTGGGTAATTGGTTTAATGTGTAACAATGTATTGATCTGTGTAATTATTTGTACAATGTTTGCCTACCCATTATACCATAAGCTCTTTCAGAAAAATCCAGTCTCCTTGTTAACTGTTGAATCTTTAGTTAATGGTATAATATCTAGCTTACAGGAGTTTTTGAGGAAACTTTGTGGAATTAACATGCTTCAAGTTATTTTCTTTAGAAGGAATTTAATCATAAATCATGATCTACAGACTCTCAACTAGCCTTAACAGAAATATTACTGACACGAATAGGATTTACTTCAGAAAGGACTGAATAATTAATTAACAACACCGCAAGCATGGCAATGTAGAAGCTAATCCCTAAAACATATCATTATGCACTTGAAACTATCATAAATTAATTATGTATATCAGTTCTGTGTCTGTTGCCACTATGATCACAAGAATTTTTTTAATTCTATTTTTAGACTTCTTTTACTGAAATTTAGCTAACCTTAAAACTAATTTGCTTAAATTTTTCAGGCTATAAAATATAAATTAAAATTGTTTCTGAAAGAAAAATTTATATATCACAAATAATTGAATACCTATTATGTGAAAGACAGTATGCTAAGTCCTAGAAGACTTCAAAAAGAGATCTTAGATACATTTCTACTCGTAAGTTAGACCATGAAAAATAAGTAGAAACTTTTGTAGGGAGAGAATGAGATAAGAAACTTTCAGATACAGCAAGTGTAGAAAATGAGAAAATTTACGGCAAAATTATTAATCAGTTATTGGGTATGTTTGAAATGTAGAATTTTTGGGTGCAGCAAGGAAAATGAAGCTAAAAGACAGTTTAGAATCAGTTTATATGAGTTCAAAATGTCTCTAAATGGCATGTCAAAAAGCTACTATTTATATTGTAGGTAACAGAGAAAAAAATCAAAGACTATTTTGCTCTTTTCAGCAAACAAATGATTTATTAGGTCTATTTTGTAAAAAAAAATATAGCACAACAAAAAAACTCTGTTGGGGGTGTGAGGAGTGGAAAAATACTGGCAATGGAAAAACTAGGTAGAAAGTACTTGCACTGGAACAGTAAAATGTAATAAGGATCCGGCCTCTGTGTACCATGTATAAAGAATCCAAAATATCTGAGGGCATTTACTTGTTTACTTTTGTACCTCCTCCACAAAGTCTGTCCCAGTGACAGGCTATACTTCGTATACTATATCTTTGTAACTTGAAGATCAACAGTCTTTGAAATGTAAGTGGAGATCTAGACAAGTGCTGAGGGGAAAGGGAAATTTTTAGGTGGAGATCATTTAAGCAGCAATTTGGCAAGACTCAGGCAAAAGGAGCAATGCCAAATAGGTTGGAAACATTTCCTTTAAAGTCAGGAATAAACAATGTCTACTGCTACCTATTATATTCAACATTGTATTAGAGGTCATAGCTCCATAAGACAAGAAAAAAACTTAAAAACAAAGGAGGAAGACATTCATTATTTGCATATTATGTGGCTGTTTACATAGAAAATCCAAAACAACTGAGAATCAAATATATAGAAATAAAAGGAGAATTTAGCAAGGTGATTGAGTATAAGATATATTGAATATAAGATATATATATGTATACATGTATACATATATATGCATTTCTATGTACAAGTAACATACAGTATAAAAACAACATTTTTAAATAGACAACATTTACAATAGCTACAAAGACTATAAATTACCTAGGAATAAATAAAATAAATATGGAGAACTATAAGCAAAAAATAGTAAAGGACATTAAAGAAGACAAATAAGTGTCTATGAGTAAGAAATAAATTCTTTCCAAATGGATACAAAGATTTGACTCATTATGATTAAAATTCCAACAGTTTGTGTGTGTGTGTGTGTGTGTGTGTGTGTGACTTGAATGGTTGATTTTGAAATTTAGGTGATATAACAAGATACTTCTCAAGACAAAGAATAAGAAATTATTAAATATAAAACCCAGAAACAGACCCATGCATATAGGAAAACTTAATATGTTCCAGATGTGGCATAGGAGATCACTGAGAGAAGATACCATTTAACAAATTGAGGGGGAAAATAGTTATACAGATGGGGGGAAATAATGTACACATTTGAATTTAACTAAAATTATAAAGTAAAACTTTGAAATTTTTAGAAAAACACAGATGAATACCACTGTTATCACTAAAGAAAACGTTTCTTATACAGGGTACCAAAAGTGCTAACAAAAGAGTAACAGAATTATAACTTGGGCAACATTAAGCTTAGCAACCTCTGTTTATCAAACAGCCTTTAAGGGAAGTGAAAAATACATAGGTAACACATGGGGAAGAGACGTTTGCAGAAAATAATATCAAGTAACAGATTAGATAATATCACTAGTGTATAGACTTCTAGAAATCATTAAGAAAAATAATTCAATAGAAACCTTGGTAAAAGACCTGAGTAGACATTTCAAGGAATGTGAAACACATGTAGCTAATACACATAAGGGAAGATAAAAATTGTACTAGTCAAGAGGGAAATGCAAATCAAAACCACAATGACATTTGACACGTTTGATAAGCAAAAATTTTTTTAAAAAATCTGACAAAATCCAAGAGTTTGAGAGGGAATGGATTATCAGTTTCTCTTACATATTACTGATGAAGATGCTGATTGGTACAGTGGCGTTGGCAGTGTTGTAGAGCAGAACATTGACATACCCTGAGGCTCAGAGTATGTATAACCAAGAAGAATTTTAACACATTAGTGCCAGGAGACATATACAAAAATATACATACTAGCATGATGTACAGCTTAAAAAGAAAAAAAAAATTCTAATACCCACTATCTGGACAACAAATAAATAAATTATAGTAGGTGCAGTCAATAAATATTATACAGTAAAAAATGATGAACAAGAGCGCTCAGGAGAAAAACAAATCTTAGTAATATAAATTTCAGTTTAAAAAGGAAGTTTCAGAAGACATTCTGGAGTGTTACACTTGTTCTCTCTCTTTCTATCCATCTGTCCCCCAGGAAATTTACACTTCCACTGTGTATTGACTGAATAGTGCCTAAGAACATTGGAGTCAGTCTGCCTGAGTTTGACGACTGCCATACTTTAAAAAATGATTTCAGTTCTCCTGTCAGTGGTTTCCTTTTCTGTAAAATGATAATAATATTAGCCCTAGCCCATAGGGTTACTCAGAGAATCGGAGGAGGTAATTCATATAAAGTACTCATTATACATTATGGCACAAAAATTGTTAGCAATCTTTATACTGATTACTGAATTCCTCATGAAACTATGTGAATTTTTGCCTACTAAATATTTTGAACCTGTCTCTGTTGATCTTCACTGCTACCAATTGGGTTTAATCTAAACTAACATAGTATCTTACCCAGACTACTTACTGATATGACCTCTTCACTAATCTCCTATAACCGCTCTGTTACCTATTTAAACCATGCTCCAAATTGAAGCCTGAGTGTTCTTTACAAAATGCAGATCTTATCCAACAATCTTGCTTCTGCTTAAGAGATTTAAGTGGTTTACATTGCTCTTTGGATAAAGATCAAATCATTAAGGTCACTTGTATTACCTTGCCAAAGTCCGGCTCTGAGCTATATTTTAAATGCATCTCCATTACATATCCCCATGCCTTCTTTGTGCTCTATCAACACTGGCTGCCTATCAGTTCCTCAAGAACATGCCATACTCCCTCATATCACACAACTCTTACAGGTACTTTGTCACAGGCTTGTGAAACTTTTTACTGAGTATCTGCTTCTCATACTTTATATCTCAGTGCAATCATCACTTACTCTGGTAAGTCTACCCCAATTTTCTAGTCTAAGTAAAGTTCTTTTATTATAGGCTCTCATAAAACACCATACCTTTCCTTCCCATCACCTGTGTGAAAAGAGAGTCAAGTGCATTTTTTGGTAAACTTTTGGACAAGAGCTAAATATTTGAGATTTTTCTATTTCACCCCATTTCAACAAGAATGTTCTCAGTGTTCCAAAGTCAGTTGTGAGGTAACTGTTCACTTCTACTATGAAAGGAAAGCAAGAAACTTTTAAACAAAAAGAAAAAAAAAAGGAGCACTAATGGAATATTTTCTTGTACCTAGGTGAGGACAAAGGAAAAAAGAATCAACACAGATGGCAATAGTTTAGGTCAGAGAAAAACCTAGGTAACGTTATGGTATCATATTTTGCATATAATGGGAAATCGCCACCCTGAGTAATAGGATGGCAGTAATGCTCTAACAGCAGAGTTGACATCTCAGTTTATGTCCTCCGTACCTGGAAGAATCCTACCCTGTGCCACGGTTTGAAGTCAATAGATGTTACGTAGTCCTGGGAGGAACACACAAACCAATAATATGTTTCATTACACCAGTAAGTGCTTCTCTGTGCATCCTTTATAAATATAATCCAATTTTTCACATTTTCAACTATTAAACTGCACTACTTGAGCTTAAGTGGGTGAAGTCTCATCATTCATCTGAATCTGAAAGAAAGGAGCACTTCTTGGTGACAGCACTTTTCAGTTTGTATTTATGCATTTAGCACATTTGATTAAATTCAGCCTCCTCTTCTAGACTTTAAATTATCACAACAAGCACCATGTCTCTTTTTGATCATATTGCACACCCAGAATCTAACACAAAACTTAGTTTATAATGTAGGTTCACTGATTTTTAAATATAAACAAATGGGTGCATGCTTATTCTTGATGGCAGGGCACAGAGTAACAGGCCAATTCTAATCAAGGTGTCTGGGTTTTTAAAGAATGAGGAAGAATATCTTGGGAATCAAAGGAATGGTTATATAAGACAGGTCTTTGTCTATAACTAAATGAAAGGTATTCTGAAAAGAAATTGCCAACTGCTTCCTCTTTTGTTGAATTTCAAGACAAATATTGTCATAAGGGAAAATCCAGGTTTCCATTAGGGAAAAATATAAGAAATGTAAAGAAAAACAGTAAGATGTGGGAAAATCTGATAAAAAGAAAACGGTAGTGGTAGATGGCAAACAGGTGGTAAATGAACAAAATAGGAAGTGAACAGAACAAGGTAGGGTTTAGTGGGTTGGGGTGAGAGACCAGAAATACCGGGAGGGCAGAGATTGCAGTTTGTTCCCCCAAATTTTTCATACATTTTTTAGTAATAGAACACCTGATGTTTAGGGGGCATATGGCTGCCCAAATTAAAGTCTACATTTCCTATTCTACCTTAGAGCTAAGTGTGGCCATATCATTATTTCTGACCAACATAATGTGCAACTTGTGGTATATGTCCTTACAAGGAAGGAGCAAGACCTTTTTAATTTCTTTTTGTTCTTCCTCCTGGTGGAAATGTGATTATAGTGGCTGGAACTATGGCATTTACCCTAAACTATATGAAAACCTTAGATTAGGAGCTGAGATACAAGATACATGTTAAAAAATAACTTAAAATATTATAGAAGGAGCATGTGTATAGTGTGTCTTTTATTTCCCCTTTTAACATGTATTTTGTCCAAGGTGAGGGGGATTTATGATTTTAGATTTTTCAGTGTATATATCAAATCCAATGATATTGGATTAGATATTAAACTCTACATATTGACCTTAAGGTTAACTGGTCTGGTAATTGAGTGTGTTGTATTTTTGATGGTATAATATTATAGAAATCTCTAATTGAAATGTAGGAAAACAGCTACTCTTCTTTGTAAAGAGGCAGGGATATATTTGTTTAATTTTTTTTTAATTACACTCATAATAAATGTGAAGGCAAGGTACAGTGTAAGGCAGTACATTAAAGAGGATTCTTAAAATCTTACAGTTCATCGTGGTTCACTAAGAAAGTGTTCCTTATCTACATTATAACACATACTTCTTGAGCTTTACAAAATGAAGTTGGAATGTTTTGAATTAGACCTAAGCCCTTAGGGTGTAAATTACATTGGATTCCAAATTTAGCATTATTTGACATGCACTGAAATCTTCCCCATTTCAAAAATATTACTGGGCTCCATTTTGTGAAATTCATTTTTATTGTGAAAGTATCCCCTTTACATACTGAGTTAGAAAAAATATTTGGTAAGAAGAAGTCATTGACAATATTACATTCTTTACAATTGTAAAAGCAAGATCTGTTCTATCTCTACTCTATTAGAACCAGAGTAGCTCTAGTTTTTATTTGCCTCCTATCCTGGATTTCTGCAAATATTTTCTTTAAAGACAGGGTTCTTGTTCCAGATAAGAGTGAAGGATTGAATGCATGCATCAAATTTTGCTCCCTACTCAACCATAAAAATTATAGTAGAGAGGTGTTTGTTGTTGTTGTTGTTGTTGTTTTAAATGTATAAAACTCCAAGAATAAGAACAAGAGGTGAAAATTTCAACAAAATTTTTGGAAGGAGAAAGCATATGAACAAATGATAGTTAACCAAGCAGACTGGAAAAAATAGAATTCCAAGTGGTCAGTGTGAAAAGCTGAGAACCAATCAGATTATGCCACAGAATCCTCCAAGGCACAGGACCCAGCTGTGCAATATGCCTTAATATAACTAATAGTGTAGGAGAAAGAATACAACAAGGAGGACCTATTGAATGTAGTTTGAAAACAGTGGATCTCTGTATTCTCCTCCCTCTTCTCACCCCTCCGAGGCTGTTCTTCACCCCTCATCAAAGTGATAAGGAATTATTCTCAAAAGAGAAAAAATGAAGGACTCCAGACTAGAAGATGCCAGGTCCAGTTGAAAGCCTGACTGCTAAATTTAAAACAGGGTGATTAAGTGACCTTAGTCATTCTGAATGCAGAATGCAGAGATCTCAAGAGCTCTTAACCTATGATTAGCAGAACATTGGCAGTCAGGGCCTTAATCTCCAGGCAGAAAATTAAAAGATACTCTTCTGGGGAATCAAAGGAAAGATCCAAAGATAGGGACATTTTGAAGGATTCATCAACAAATAGTCCCTCTAGACTAATCTATGGTAAAGCTCTAATTAGGTAAATATTCTCCCCTACCGTGCTGTGCACATAGAGCTTGCAAATCAGATTTTAGTCCCCTTTTCTTAATCATTAACAGGTTGCTCAGAATTAACAAGTATCTGAAGAAAACCTCTAATATGGAAGATTGAAATCCAAACAAGCACATAGGAAAATACAACTGGGAGAAAACTGAGGTCTTTTCAGGGAGAAAGAAATGTCCTAAGATTACTATTAATGTCTTCAGAGATATAAGAGAAATTATTACATTCATAAAACAAGAACTCATAGAAATTAAAATAATTTGGCAGAAATGAAAAACTCAATACAATATTTGGAATATAAAGATGACAGAAATGAGAAATAGGAAAGCAAAGGTAATAAATGTAGACTCAGCAGTTTGGTAGCTCCAGTATTTCAGGATGCTGGGGACAAGCAGAAGATCAAACAAACCTAAGAGAGAATTTAAAAAAAAAAAATTCACATACCAAGAATTGGAGATCTGAATGGCTTCACGTTTGTATAGCGTGAATTAGAAGTAAGAAAACAATGAAAAAATGCTTTCAAATTTATCTAAGAAAATTATTTTCAATTCAGAATTCTACACCCAGCAAAACTAATAATTATTTATGAGAGTAGAATAAAAGCATTTTTACACATGAAATATCTCAAAAAGTTGACCTCTTGGGTAATCCTTCTTTAGAAGTCACCAAAATTAGAGATAAACCTAGAAAAGGGAGAACATCTGTTAAAGGCAACAGGGGATCCTACATGGTAGAGAGACTAAGGGGATCCTCAAATGGCAAGAATCTCACAAAAATGATTGTGCTGCAGACACAAAGGGCCACTCTTGTGGACTCAAATTGAGCAATAGGACTCAAATTACAGATACACTCAGGACGGTCATGACCAAATTCTCACTGCCATTTACCATCTTTTAAACTGAGGACAAAATTCCTAGGTGAGCCTGACCCATATTGTTTTTTTTTCCTGCTCTGTTTCCTGAAACAGCTGGGCACTCTCTTCTCTCTATTAAAGTATTCTGCTTAAATTTACACCTCAGAGTTGGAGGTGAGTGACAGTAAGCCTAGTTTCAGAATATATAGAATAGCCCACTCCCAGTGACAAACAATTCTTGGTGCACACTACAGCCAGATGCCATGATTCTCTTGTACATATGCATTGTATATGATTTGCTATATGCAAATTTCATAATAAACAAACATTAAAAAGCATTGTGCTAAAATACTTTAAAATCATTAGTGCTTAGTACATATACTCATTCAGTAATAACAAGGAACTTATTCTTAAAAATATGTAACTGAATTGCAAAATATTTGAAAGATTTTAATTAATAAAATATCCTTATCCATTTTACATATTTGTAAAATAGAATCTATCCCTTTGCTGCTCCCATAATGGTTAGAGTTATTCTTGTAAATGTGTGGATATATCTCCTTGGTATTCTCATAGTTGTTAGGGTTACTTAGCTGTGAAATACAATGAATATAAATCCTTGATGCTTTCATCTGGTTAGGGTTATTTAATTGTGGCATGTGTAAATATACCCCCTCGGTGTTCCATACTGGCTAGAGTTATTTATTTGTGGTATATGTGTCTCCACTGATTACCTGGAGTCATCAGGTTACATTGTCGACTAGAATAAGCATTCTCTTCCTCTTCTTTTTATAATTTGAGTGTTAGATACTGGAGAATAATCTTACTCCAATATATTGCCTTTCCAGAGAGAGGAGACATTCTTTTACTGGTTGAAATTATTTTGAAAGTAATCAAGATTTTATTAAAATTAAGAATAGTACTTCATATACACATAAGCACCCAATGAGTAGGGCAGTATCTGTTTTGGCAATAATGCAAGAACCTTTTAGGAAATGGATAAAAGTTAAATATTACACATCATTTATATGTTCTAAACTACCTTTGGAGTTAAAATACAGTAGGTTTTTAAATACTTTTTGAAATTTTTTAACTTAATACTTAAATAAAATTATTATCAAATCATACCAAAGATCTAAATAGTTATTTCGTGACTATTTAAAAATAAAGTTGTCAGTTCCTGCCTATTATTAGGTTCTTTAATATAATGAAGAACTGAATTTAGAAGTTCTTTAAAATCTGATTAGAATCTGATTGAGTAAAACCTTAATATTGACCAAAATCTAACATTTTTATAAGCTATGTTATTTGAGGTTATTTACCACTAAAAAAAAACAAAAAAACAAAAAAAAAAACAAAAAAAAAACAATGCTGAGATTTGTAACAGTGACTTATATAACTCCCTAAAGTTAAATTTTGGGACAGAATGAAGTTTTTTGTGTTTTTTTTTTAACTTATTGTTGATATTGAGCCTATCTTTTCCTCTCCCTTCATTGAATTATATTATCAATGCACAATGAATTCTTAAATTGGACATCAGTTGAACTTCAAATATAATATCAGCAATCACTATACAGTCTTACACAACCATATTGACATAGTCAATATCCACTCACAGAAGAGGTAAGATCATGACTATAGCCTCTAGAACTGCTAGTTTTCTCATTTGAACTGCCCTAAGCCTGAAGATTACATTTTATATCCCAGTCCAGCTTTTCTTACATCTGAATAGCTCATGGCCTGAGCTTTTTTCTTCTTTTCTCCATGTAGTTGGGAAGTGGCCATCCTTGATGACCTGGAAGAATTCAGGAAGTATACTTCCCTTCATGCAAGGAGCATATTGTGTATTCCTTTACCCATACAAGAGAAAAATGAAAGTCAAAGATGAAAGTAAAATGGACATAATTTTAATGATTTTTTAAAATTTTGTGCATTGGATTCAAACAGCAAACTGTGTGCACTCAACTGTCATCACAATGTTGTCAAGAGTTCTGTGTCTTTTACCATTTTACACACAATTGTTCGTTACAGTATGTTATCAGCCTCGTGGAAACCAGGGGTGTGGCATGGTAAGCAGTGGTGGTAGTGCACCTAGCTTTTATATTATCTAACTTGAAAATATTTCTCTTCTATGATTCCTTTTTTTCTTGATAAAAATAGTTTTCACCAAACGTTGGTGGTGCACACGCACTACCATTCATGCTTGACATCACACCCCTGACAGGAACGCATGTTCTTATTTTGTTGATAAAAAGTATTACAAAAATTTCCATACAAAAACTATTTTCATAGAAATCTTGCATTTCCACAAATAAACCTGAACATTTTTTTGAAAAAAACTGCTCAAGAATTTTGTTCATTTAACATTGTGACTGTATTGATAAATGCAGTCCATGTCAAAGTTCACCACACATACTTTTCTTTAGATGACCAGTCCCCTTTATCCTTTCACTGAGATCTGCCCAGGCTCCATCAAGTTCATTTATAGCAGGAAGGAGGGTTTGGATTAACATATCTGAATGTTAGAATGAAAGTTTCAGTCTTCCACAGAACTATCAACACTCAGCCCTCTTTTACAATTTAAGACAAAGATTGCAAAACATCATCCTTTTTGACTCAGAATCTCTGAACCAACTGTTGCTTTTTTCTTGGTGTGGGAGTGGGGAAAGGGTGTCTGGGGAATAGGTAGGGATTTGATAGAGTTACATGTTAAATCTCCTTCCATGGTGAATATAAGAGAAAACATTATTTCCTTGGTAATTGACATTTCTATCTCAATCAGTGACACAGACTGTTGAAAAAACAAAAAGAAAGAAAAAGAAAGAAAAACACTGATGAAGATCTGCTTCATATTCCACTTGCCATGAAAGTCAGATTTGTTTTGCATTACATTTTTATCACATCTTATAAGCACGTATTGTCAATTCAGATGATCATTATACTGAGTAGTTGGGGGCTAGTAACATCACTACCCTCTTATCTGGATGTTCAGAAGACTGTATTGTTTCTTGCAACACTACAGTTTTTGCTGATTCCAAGTATTTTTATTCTTAATGATTTTTTTTTACCTCGTTACCCTTGGGGCAATTATGCTCCATCTCCTGGCAACAGTTGGGCCTCAAAAGGAACCTGTAATTTCTTACTGAACTGCATTTGAAACCAGCCACAAATGAGTATGTAACATTCACTCAGAAGAAGGGAGGAACCCATGATAAACAGTTTAACCCCGTGTAACTTGGTTCTCCATGATGCCTGTAACTCAAGTCTGATCATTGCAACTGCTTAGATCACAGAGTCTCTAGTTCATAGACACAGCGGCATGAGGTAACTCATTTTATTTTGCACAGGTTGCATATTTCCACAGGAAACATTCTCGCTAAATTGTTTGGAAAAACAGACGACAGTTTGTGCTTGGGTGTTTGGCCTCCCAGCTTTATGCCATGGTTTCTTTACCTGGCAACCTTCTGTCGTTAAATGTGTGCATGTTGATAACTTCTTCTGTTTTCACAATAACTGGGGCCTGTGGCTTGTGTTTTAACCGACGCTGGCACTTCAGGGACATCCTCAGTTCCTCTACCATGGCACTACAGAAGGACCTCTACAGAATAACACAGAAAACGAAATATTACAAAACAGATCAATGGCAACGGTCCTGAAACAATATTAAAATTGTTCTCAAAGACTTGTCAACATAGCAGCCTTGAAGTTTTGAAAAACTCCATTATAAAAATTATAACAAATTATTACAATTTTAACATACAAATCATGATAATTAAAATATATTATCAAAGTGGACAAGTTTAAAGAAAATCTCCACCTGATAGAGAAGTGAACTGCCAACTAGAAATGCATACATTACATATATGTTGAATAAGATTTTCAGATATAAAATTAACATTATAAGATATAAATCGACCTTAAAATTTAAATATAAGCACATATACACAAATCGGTTACCAGAAATCCATTTTTGCTATTTTAAAAAATTAGAAGAAAATGAACTGGTTTTTAGATCACAACATGAAATATGAAAATTTTCTTTAAACGTGGATTCTGCATCGTGCATTTCATAACAGAACAAAAATAGTACTCACACATTTAGACATAAAATATGGAGAATAATTTCTGCTATTCATTGTATTGTTTTGTGATTCTGCCTGTAAAACTATCGATGATGATTACAAACACATATGAGCTAATCATGAAATGACATTGTATCACATTAAAAATCCATGCACACATATTAACTTCTTTGTCACCATCAGCTTGATAACTGAGAGCTGATAAATAATTTATTCCATGAAGAAAAAAAATGACCCTATACGTAATTTTTTTCTAAATTCCTGTTTTATTGGCAATAGATTTGCCAGAAATTCTGTATATCTGGGGCTCATTATTACACGCTCCTCAAATTCCTATTACAGAGTCAAAACGTGAAACAAAAATTTGTTAGTCTCCCTCCACAGCTAATTGAGATACGTGTGTTAGGCACATATAAATCAGACTCATGAACCAGTTTCACATTGTTGTTGACATTCAGATGGTCTAAGACTTAGACTCTTCTGTGCAGGAACTAAAAATGTGGACAACAACTAAAAATGTGGACAAGTATGAAAAATCTACAAAATTCCAAAAAGTGATATGGAAACATAATGAAATAAACCTAATTAAATATACATGTGAAGACTTATTTTTTTGCTTTTGGTATTACTTCTTTGCTGTTTATCAGCTTAGGCTAATTCCAAAATAATACAGGATAAAAAATATTTAATACCATATATGTGCCTTATATTTAAAAAATATACTTTGTATACATCACCTCTGTGACACAAACTAATACTGAATTAAGGTGGGCATCTGTACAACAGAGAAAATGGATTCAGAGAAAGGATAAGTCACTTTCTGCAGCTCACACCTACACCTCCAGCAAGATATTCTGATACCAAATTTTGTGATTTTGACCCTGCCCTAATAACTTCTTGTACATTCCTGGCTATATTCTCATTTTTCTTTTATGGATTCCTGAACAGTTTCCTTAGTGATCTTCCCAACTCTATGTCTAGGCCATTCTCAAAAAGCTCGCAATTATCAGATAATCTACTGTTTTAAACACCGGTTATTAATAGTATTTTTTTGTCCAAGAAACAGGTGAAATCCAATTCTCCTCTTTTTTCTATCATGACCTTTCTGAGT
This sequence comes from Hyperoodon ampullatus, assembly GCF_949752795.1. Classification (NCBI taxonomy): domain Eukaryota; kingdom Metazoa; phylum Chordata; class Mammalia; order Artiodactyla; family Ziphiidae; genus Hyperoodon; species Hyperoodon ampullatus. The sequence goes on along the minus strand of NC_136925.1, from coordinate 33,706,302 downwards.
CAGATCTACCTCATCTCTCCCCCCAACCTTTTCCTTTTTTCTCTAAACACACCCTTCTCTTTGGACCTCTAAGTTTTTTCTACTTTGCTTCTCCTTGCTCTGTTACCTAGCAGAGTTCCTTCATCTTTCACATCAATCCAGCTTTATCCCTTACCTCCGGACATGACTCAAATTTTAACTTATTCAGGAATCACTTTCCAATTGAGCAGGCTCATTATTTTCACTCAATTCAGTATTTTTCATTCATTATCCTGTTTCTCTGTCTGGCCTCTAGGTGTATGCATCCCTCTCACTGAATTGTAAAGAGCAGAGATTAAGCGCTCATGGCACTGACTTGTACACACATGTTCTTTAAATGTTGACTGAATTAACAATAGCCATACATGACCCTAACATTTTAATTGTTTTTTAACGTTTCTAATTCAGTTGCTTAAAAAAAGCTTAAAAAAGTTTTTTTTCAGAAGCTTAGTAAAATGCGTTGTGTACAAGTGATCTAATTAATCAGATAAAACTTTGTTTAATAACATTAAATTAGTAAAAATATTAATTTATTAGTACTTGTAATGGGAGATGATTATGTGCTACACATGAATTCCCCATTAACTATGGAGTTATTTCTATGCGTTATTTATTATGTGTTAAATAATACAGTTCCGAAATTCATGAATTCTATTTCTATTAAAGGATCTATATGACACCTGACAGCCAGTATAGGGACACAGTGTTTCTTGTTGCTTAATACCTACTATTAGATGTACTTATTAAGAACATGATGATAATGATGATGAAGATGGTGATGATGACAACACTGTAGAAATGGAAAAATCTGACTCCAAAAGAGGGAGGAATACATAGTCTTGAGGTAACTTAGTCTTGGTTCTCTGTTGAAACATTTAACAGAAGAATTGATTAGATAATGTAACAAGGTCAGAATTTGATGCCATCGACACTTTAAAATGTTATAGGATGTGGCTAATGCTGAATTGTTTGAAATAAGCCTTCATTTAAAACAAGTAAATTTTCTAAATGTTAAATAATTTATAACACTGTCTTTGGCAACCTGAAGTTTTAGACATTTTGATTATACTAATTTAAAAAAGTGATAGAAATATTGTTTTGTCCATAGTAAGACAGTGATCTAAACAACTGATTTTCTTAGGAAAAAAATCGTATAAATATACATACCCATTCAGCTATGAAATGACTCAATTTTATTTCCAGTAAGTTAAAAAGTAAACTATTAATATCTTATACTTAACTTCAGACTACAAATAAAGACATTTAAACTCTTTTAATCAATTTTATGTAATGTAAATTTTATAATGCTGATTAACATAAAACATAGGTAAAATCCCTGCCCCAAAGATCACAATACTTTTATCTTTTATAATTTAAAGTTATCTTAAGTAAATTATATTTACAAATTTAGAAGCTATGAAAATTATAAACATGTAACCCCACCATTACTATTTTAGGCTCTCTATTTTACAAAGCCATTAGAAAGTGAAAATTTTAATCAAGAAACCTTTAAGCAATCAGTAGCCTTGATTATATAATGTCATTTATCACTTTTGTTAATTTTTTCTCTGAATAAGCTGAATTTTGCAAGTTCTTTTTTGATCTATCAATGTAAGTTTACCTAAAAAATAGTTTTATCTTAGGTTCTAATATAGTCACCATAAGACAACAGGTTCTTTTCTCACTTGTATAATATTTCTGATCCTTCACAAAACTATGAAAACCTTTAGATTTGAGCAAGAGTTTGGAATCAACATGACAAATTTTAAAAATTAATGATACTATAAAGTACAGTTCACTTGTGGCATTAGGGCAAATACATATTCTTTTCTCTTTTTAAAGCTTTAGAATGTAAATTCCATATCTTGATCTATGTAAAAATCTAAAGTTGAAACTGTAGAGATGATTGTGAAATATAGTTGTTTCCCTGTGTTGTATGTTGCCAAAAAATTACTACGTCTGATTTTTAAAGTTCTAACTTGTTGTCATTTGACAGAGACAAATTATCTTTCCTACTTCATATCATGATCAGAATTTTTAAAACGTCTTTTTTACTGAACTATGAAATAAGGTTTTGAAAAACCCAAATGCGCTTGACAGGAAATTTCCTGGGTTATAATGAAGAAGAAAGAAGATGAGGATGAGGGAGAAGGGGAAGAAGAAAGAATAAAAGAGAGAGAGGGAGAGAGAGGAAGGAAGGAAGGGAGGAAGGGAGAGAAAGAAAACTACCATGCTTTTTAGATTACTTCTTAGAGATAGAAACACATGAATTGTGTCATTATATAAAGTTTCTTAGGGTGAAAACAACAACAAAAATGTTTCTGCACAATATAACAGACTACAAAAAGAAAAAAGAAAGGTGCAAAGATACTAACCATTATTAAAAACCTCTTTTAGTAAGTTTCAAAAGTTTACTAAACAGTGTCTGGATGGTAGGGTGGCACTAACCAAATAGAAGATTCCTGAAAATGAAAATTTAAATCTTTGAGCTGTTAGCATGTATAATTGCATTTAAATTATTAAACTCATTATAAAATTCACTATATTTAATGAGGCAACCTGTATTTACACATCTCTAATTGAAACAATGAAGGTCTGGAAACCTTAAAAATATGAATTTGGCTATATATACATTGCCTTTTAAACAAGCTATTTTCTTTTTTAATTTCAAGTATAAGACAACACATAAATAGTCTGCAGATAAATGTTCTCAAGAATATCATTCTTGGTGTAATAGAATAATTTATTCTTAATAGCTTAACTTTCTAATTTATAGATATGTTTATATGATAACATGATGTGACAGCACTTTGAGAAGTACATAAATTTTTTTAATACTAGAAATCTAGTTGTAAACATGCTCCACATTGAACACTGATATATTTAAATTTCATTTTTAAGTTAAAACCTTTATATTTAGCAATGTCTTTTTTTAAAAAAACAGCCACTGATGAAAAATAACCAGTTTAATTTTTTTAACTTTGAAGCTCATCACTTTCATGTTGAATATGTAGTCATTTATCAATTGAAAGAGAAATAATCATAAATATTACATGCTACTATCAGGTCTCTATTTAGTATATATATTTTAAGGAGGAAACTATTTTATACATGTTGCTGTCCTATTCTTTGATGGTATAAAATTAACTAAATGATATTCCAATATTCATTCAGAATAATTTCCAACCATTTTTGCATACAGTTTCTATTTGAAGCCCTATTAAAACATCTTTAAGCTGCTTCTAACCGATTTTGTGGTGCAATGTCCTAATATATACTAGCGTATATCAACCAAACTGTTTTGTTTTGTTTGTCATTTAAATTATTTAACTGATTACGGATACCTCGTTCATTCTCAGACATTTTCTAATTAATTTCTGATGCTGTAGGCCATTTGACCAAGAATTCCAGATCACATGTGGTAGAGACAAGTCCAAACAGTCACTGTAATTAATCCCTGCAGAAAATTATTCCACATTAGATAATAATTAAATTAACTAAATAATAACTAAAAGGAAATAAAAAGTATATTGGATGTAATATGCAATATTTTATATAAATGTTGGTGCATTGAATGAGGAAGATAAATGTCATTTAACATGGCCCGTTCCTTTTGATTTGTACTCTTTAATAGGCAGTCTTTTAAAAATATCAAATACCTAATGCTATACATCAGAAGTATGAATTTACCTAAGGCTATATGAATGTAACAGTGAAGCAATGAGAGATGAAAAATGACTAGTTAAGACACTTATGTCAAAAATATATTTATATAGCAACTTTGATCTTGACTTTCAGTTTTAGAGCAGCTCTCTTTAAAAAAAAAATTATATTATTTAGATAAGCTGTGCAGTCAGACAGGTATGCATATAACTGGTAACCGAGCTAAAAGAGGAACACTATTCTCTTGACTTCCATTCTGTAAGTGTGTTATTGTATTAGCCTGCCTCATTAACAGTGATTTGAATTTCAGCTGAGGCTTCTACCTGGACTCTCCTCTTAATAAATGGTAATTTTTTGAACACTAAATAATAAATCAGTCAGAAAAAAATTATGGGGCTAAATTATTTTTTCTCAATAGATAAAATGACAAAGCATCCTACTCTTTAGCCTGTATTATTTTACAATGATAAACATAACCAAAGATTAAAATATTCTCAGAAACCTTAACTCTTACAGAAACAGTTACTGAATATCATTATATTGCATTTTGCAAATACAATGAGACAGAGAAAAACGGGGCATCATTACACATTTTCACACTTTCCCTACTTGAGCCAGAAATATCAATATATAAGGTCTGACAAGCTTCAACACCACTTTAGTTGATACAGCTGTAAAATCAATTTTAAGAAAAAGCAGTGTTAATCATCATATTCTTGCTAGCAATCATAATAATAACAATTTTTCAACAAAGTATATAACATCCAAATAACTAATGCTTAATTCCAGAGACCTCTCTTTCCTTTAAGGTACAGCAGTTAAAATATAACAGCTTTAGAAATAAAAATAATAATTATATTATAACAACAGCTGCTTATTATATGCCAGACACATGCAAAAACTATGTATATAAACTATATTAATTTCAAACACATTTTCATTTATGGTGTATTTGTAACCCATTCATTTATTTATTTTAAAAGATTTATAGAAAAAGTTAAGTAATTTTATCCAAGGTTGAACATAATTGACGAATGATCCCAAGTCTTTTTTATTTCAAAACTCATGCTTAATGTCCAGGAAAATGAAATGACTATACAGGGCTCATGATCAAAGCCCATAATCTGTCTATCTAATTCAAACTCCTACTGCACACATTTTGTCAACACAACATCAGAGAGAAAAACTGTCAAGAAAAATAGTTAAATATTCTACCTCCACTTTGTGTAGTGTGATACAGTGTAAATAGAGTTCGTCTAGGCATCTTTGACGTTGGGAAACACACTTGACCCTTGAGATACTTATCCTCATCTGCACAATATGGATAATAATCTTTGCATAGTTCTCAGAGTAACTTCGTACTCAAATGAGATATTACACTTTAAAAATTCTAAAGCCAATTATGAAAATCAGCTACAATCTTATTTTAAAACATTATTTATGGGCATAAAAAGAGGATGAGTTATCATAAATGAATGACTTAAAAATCCTTTTGCTGATTTGCAACTACTTGCAACTTTTTAGTGAGTAAAATGAAGATTAGCATCTCATTTTGAAGTATGATTTTATATTTATATGTAAAATCATTTTTAAGACCCATCCAGCTAGTCCCTATGTAGGTTATTAGTGGAAATTGAGAGATACTCTGCTCTCAGAGAAAGGCAGTAACATAAAAACAATACAAAATGCACTATTTGTCCAAAGTTTATTTGCAACTTTTAACTTCTAAATATCAGCATGCTTCATAGCTAAATTTTATTATATTAAAAATGTACTCAGCATGAACCAAAATATTCATTGCAGCTCTATTTACAATAGCCAGGACATGGAAGCAACCTAAGCAACAGATGAATGGATAAAGAAGATGTGGCACATATAAACAATGGAATATTACTCAGCCATAAAAAGAAACGAAATTGAGTTATTTGTAGTGAGGTGGATGGACCTAGAGAGCCTGTCATACAGAGTGAAGTAAGTCAGAAAATCAAATACCGTATGCTAACACATATATATGGAATCTAAGAAAAAAAAAAAAGGTCATGAAGAACCTAGGGGCAAGACGGGGATAAAGACACAGACCTACTAGAGAATGGACTAGGGGATATGGGGAGGGGGAGGGGTGGGCTGTGACGGAGTGAGAGAGTGGCATGGACATATATGCACTACCAAGCATAGAGTGGATGGCTGGTGGGAGGCAGCCGCGTGGCACAGGGAGATCAGCTCGGTGCTTTGTGACCACCTGGAGGGGTGGGATGGGGCGGGGGGGAGGGGGGAGACACGGGAGGGAGGAGATGTGGCAGCATATGTGTATGTATGGCTGATTCACTTTGTTGTAGAGCAGAGGCTAGCACACCATTGTAAGGCAATTATACTCCAATAAAGATGTTAAAAAAAAAAAGTACTCAGAACTTTAACTTCTGAACAGCTAAATGCAGTTAAAATTCTGTACATTAAATTAAAATTCCATATAGTAAATAAAAATCCCATATATGAAAAACACAAATATACTGTGGTTTGTAAATAGGCATTATTTGGAAAATGTAAATACTGGAATAAAATCTTTACTGATGATTTATGACAATGTTTGCATTCCTATATCTTATCCAACAAATGATTTCTTTTACAAAGCATTACTCCTGTTAGAACTAATTCTTCAGCATTCTGGAAGCAATTTCTGCATAAGGATCTGTGAACAACTTCTTTTCATTCTTCTGATTCATGAAATACAGATTCAGCCAGCTTTGAAAAGTGTTTTCCTTGTGAATAATCTTTCACCCAGAATCTCTAGTCTTGCAGGGTTTTTTTTTTAACATCTTTATTGGAGTATAATTGCTTTCCAATGGTGTGTTAGTTTCTGCTTTATAACAAAATGAATCAGCTATACATATACATATATCCCCATATCTCCTCCCTCTTGTGTCTCCCTCCCACCCTCCTTATCCCTCCAGGTGGTCACAAAGCACCGAGCTGATTTCCCTGTGCTATGTGGCTGCTTCCCACTAGCTATCTATATTACATTTGGTAGTGTATATGTGTCCATGTCACTCTCTCACTTCGTCCCAGCTTACCCTTCCCCCTCCCCATGTCCTCAAGTCCATTCTCTACGTCTGCGTCTTTATTCCTGTCCTGCTCCTAGGTTCATCAGAACCATTTTTTTTTTTTAGATTCCATATACATGTGTCCATCGACAGATGAATGGATAAGGAGGATGTGGCACATATTTCTCAGCCATAAAAAGAAACGAAATTGAGTTATTTGTAGTGAGGTGGATGGACCTAGAGTCTGTCATACAGAGTGAAGTCTTGCAGGTTTAAACTAAGCCACTCTGATTATCTTCTTATTCCTCAGGTTGCATTGTTTCATTTATTTGTTCTTCTACTGTGAGTTACAACTGCCTTTTACATTTGTTATTCAACTATACACTGAAGAATATTCCATGTGTCCTCAAATTTTTTTTTTAGTTTTCAGTGATGGGAAATTATTGTATTATTTAGCGATTATCTTTGATAAGGTTTACCAGTGTTCTATAATGCAAACAACTATGTAGACTACAATGGACTATATCCTGAAAAACAACCATACTAAGTAGTTCTTAAAATGTACTTCAATCATCTTAGAGGGACGTTAGAACAAAAAATATGTATCCAAGACAGGACACATAGTTTAGAAATTCAATATCTGAGCAATAATTTTTATATTTTTATTTCTCAGGCATATTTACTACATTTTGTTTATACTTAAGTAATAAGAAAGGGATATTTTGTCATTAAGTTTTTCATATCAAGAAACTCAAAGATTCATGTTCAAACCTGATGTTCAATAAGAAACAATTTGTACAGGCAAATCCATTTTCAATTACATGGAAAAGAAAATATTTCTATATACATATCAGATAAAAACAAAAGTTCCAACTATGTAAATTATATTGCTACTTTTGTTGGAAATCAAGAGGGAAGAATTATTTATACGTTTTAAAATAAGACATTCAAATATGTAAGAAATGATGAATAATTCCAAAAAATTAATAAACCATAATTATGTCATAAAATATTTTTATAAAAATTAAAATTATTACAATCATTTATAACTCATGCTTACAAAACCAATGTATAATCATAAAGATGACATATTACCAGAGAAAATAAAATTCTGTATATTAAGCAGCTTTTTTCCAGTTATAAGTAAGATTTACAAGGTGAACACAGGACATTTCAAACAAATCCATGTAACCTGAAATGCTCTAATTGCCTAAGATGTACAGAAGTTTCTTGGATTGCTTACTGAATAAACCTTAATTAGTAATATTATTAAAATCAGGGAAAAGTTAAGGCAAAAAGAAAATCAATTAGAAAATCTACATGTTGGTTAGATATTTTTTCAGATACATTCAGAAAAGAAAAACATTTTGAGTATCTTTCCAAAATGGTCAGGTTATACTGTGAAAACCATCAAAAAATAAATATCTATTTAGTTTACAAGTCTGAATAAATGAAAAGCAATATATCCTTGATGCATTAATATTTGCATCAAAATTAAAACCATTAAGTATTTTAAAAATTGTAATACACCATCTTGTGGTTATTGGAAAGGAATGCAATTTAAAATTTTGGGATTTTTATAAGGTCTACATATTTCAGCATTATCTTCTGTTTTCAGTTTTAACCTACCCTCATTTAAAAATATTACATTCTTATACTACTCTTAGTTATCAAAAAACTTGGAAATATAACAACATTATAGTCATTAAGACCTATTTGTTCCATTAATATCTTACAAAATATGTGCTATAAGAGACATTTTATTTTCATATTTAAATAATAATAATTACCACTAATTTTATCATCACCATCATCATTGGAGGTAAGACTTGACATGGTAATATATTAGTTATTCATAAATTTTAAACAAAAACCTCATTTTCAACTAGACTGTGTGTATATTTTATCTGCCTGCCTATTCAGATAAAGATAGAAAATTTAATTTGCTCTTTTACAAAATACTAGACTATTATAAATTAAAGAAAGAAAAAAGAAATGGAGAAAGAGAAGGGAAAAGAGATGATAAAGTATTTTGGGGCTGGAGTCGTGAATAATATATCCTGCTTTCCTCCAATACGTAAATGCAATTCATTTCATGTTTGGTTCTCAATAAATAATTGTTGAGTAAATGAATAATTTTTGAAATGTTTACTTTGTTTTTAAAATTTTAAAAATTTCAGTTAAAGACACAATTATAAGTATAAACTATGAATTTCTGTATGTTTTCATGCAGATGTTATAAGAAAATCTAGGAATATTTCACAGCTAATTTTAATAAATTAAGTAAGGTATTAAACAAACCATATAGCCCAACAAAATAAAATCTTTTTCTCAGGAAAAATGAAAGAGAATTGAGCCCAAGAACCTAATTTATCACCGTAAATAAAATGGATCACTTCTAATAAACTCATTATTATTTACTTTATAAACATAGTTCTTTTGAATTGTATGGAAAAATAGTTCTTTTTTATTCTTTATTATAGACTTTTCTAAATAAGTTACTGGAATCAACTTCATTATTTAATAGAAAGAGAGAGAGAGAAAAAGAGAAAAGGAAGGAAGGAGGGAGGAAGGGAAAGAAGAAAGAAGGAAAGAATGAAAGAAAGAAAAAGAAAGAAAGAAAAAGAAAGGAAGGAAGGAAGGAGGAAAGAAAGAAAAAAAAGAAAAGGAAGGAAGGAAGAAAGAAGAAGGAAGGAAAGAAAGAAAGAAAGGGAAAGAGGGAGGGAGGGGACAAGGGTGAAAGGAATAAAGAAGGTAAGAAAGATCTTATGCCAACAGACACTGTCTGAGACCTTGGCAATAGAAATCAAAATTACTTTCTTAAAGGAAGTAAGAGTCTAATAGGGAGAGAGGCACCCACACACAAATGAACTTATCTATAAAACAGAAATAGAGTTACTGATGTAGAACACAAACTTACGGTTACCAGGGGTAAGGGGGGGGGAGGGATAAATTGGGAGACTAGGATTGACATATACACACTACTATATATAAAATGGATAACTAATAAGGACCTACTGTATAGCACAGGGAACTCTACTCAGTACTCTGTGATGGCCTATATGGGAAAAGATCTAAAAAAGAGTGGACATGTGTATATGTATAACTGATTCACTTTGCCGTACACCTGAAACTAATACAACATTGCAAATCAACTATACTCCAATAAAAATTTTTTAAAAATAAAAATAATTAAAAAGAAATTAAATTAAAAAAGAAATCAACAAATATGAATAAAATAGTGTGCTAAGGGACCATGGAGATGTGCAAATGCTTCCAGAGAAAAGGATGGATATTGTTTGAAATGGACAAGACACATTCCCAACTTTCTCAAAGGGGGAGCAAATGTTTTTGGAATGATGATAGTTTGTGAAATCAGCTAAGTCTAACAAAAATGACATATACAGGTCAGGTCATATTTTTTTCACTGGAATAGAAAATAAAAACCTAACACCACCTTGTGGAAATAGCGTGCCCTGTACCCAGATTCATCATACCTATTGATTAGGTAAAGCTTTCTTGGCAAGTTGATGCCTCGTCTTGAATGCGTAATCTAAGATGACGAGTGGGAGTTTGCCAGGTAGAAAAATGGACAAAGTTTGCTCAGGTCAAATGGGAGGAGGATTTAAAAAGCTGGCTGACCTTGGAAAATTGAAAGTAATTTAGTGTGGTTAGAGTACAGGTGCAAACTAGGGAGAAGCAGAAGATAAAACTACAGTGGTGGACAGAGACAGATCCTGAAGTGCCTCCTCTGCTTAGCTAGAGAATCTGAATTTCATTATGAAGATTTGTGGAGACAGTGTGACAACAACGGCGAATGTAACTAAGAACGCTCATGTCATATCAACACAGTTGTTTCTTTCCAATATAATAGTTTATCTGTTTCAGCACCAAAAGGTACACTGACTTCCTTTTTCTAATGTTTTAGGAGGTCATAGAAGTCCATAGAAATTGAGAGCTGGTCGATATGTGAAAAATTCAGCTAAGCTAGTTATTTATAATAAAAGTAAAGGTGATTTTACAAAAGTAAATTCCCATGTCCTTTAAAAAAAAAAACAGAATGCTTATAAAATAATTGTACGTAGAGACATGGCCCAGGTAAATCATATGAACAGGATACAGAGAGAAAAGGGCGACAGACTACTGCATGCTGTCAAGAGATTAATGTATGTGCTTTATTTTAATACTGAGCTGTAAGTGAAGGAAAACCACTACATATGGATGATTTGAGGTTCTAACTAGACAATCTAAATTTCTTCTATTATTTTTGGACTCATTTTAAGCATTAACTAATCAAATATCACACTTATTGATAAATTATAGTAAAAATAAAAATTGAAGGGTTACTAATTTTCATCTCTGATTAGTTCTTTGCATTTGATTCCAAAACTCATTTTGACATTGTAATAAGAGTCATAACATAAAAAGTGTACTTAGGGCTTCCCTGGTGGTGCAGTGGTTGAGAGTCCGCCTGCTGATGCAGGGGACACGGGTTCGTGCCCCGGTCTGGGAAGATCCCACATGCCGCGGAGCGGCTGGGCCCGTGAGCCATGGCCGTTGAGCCTGTGCGTCCGGAGCCTGTGCTCCGCAACGGGAGAGGCCACAACAGTGAGAGGCCCACATACCGCAAAAAAAAAAAAAAAAAAAAGTGTACTTAGACTTAACTTTCAGTTGCACCAGTGGAAAAGATATTTGATTTAGCAAGTCAGTAGATATAGCCATCCTGAATATTGTGGGAAAATAAATCACATAACTGTCCAAATTTTTCAAACCTTTGAATTGGTTATTTTACTTGTAGACAGAATGGGGCTATCAAAATAGTCATTTATAAAAACATTATTTCTAGGAATTAAGTCCTGTAGTCAAGTAAAATGTAAGAATGTTGTATCCTTGATTTCAGAAAGGATAATTAATTATATCATAAATTATTAAAGATGAAGGAATATATATTTCTACTCCTGATATTTACCAATAAAAGTTCATAAACCTTTCAATTATTTAACAGAATATAATCTCACTCTGATGCAGGGTCTAAAATTTAAGATCTAAAAAATGTTTTTTAATTAAAAACAAAAGAGATATTTAAATACTAAAAGACTAAGTAAAGTTCCAGAAGGCTTAAAAATGCTAAAGCAGCATTTTACTTCCAGAGTCATAAAGTTATATTAAAAAATAGCATGTATCATCTGAAAGATTTATCTATAAATATTCATCTTTATGTTTATAGAACTAAGGGAATTATAGCACTAGAAATATATAATCTGAACCAGGATCACAGCCTTTTTTGAGAACAGAATATAAAGACATTTATACAAAAGACTAAATATATTAAAATACTAAGAAAATCGCAATAGTCTCAATATTTTTGAGATTTATATATATTCTTCTAAAGACTCAGGTGCAAGGCAATAAAGGATGCATTAAGAATAACATTAAGTGGCAAAGAAGAAACCACAATATTCTCACATATTCATTAATGTAGAAAATTAATTAAAATTTCCACAATGCACATTAAGATTTTTCCAAATTAGAAATTATTGGACCAAAAATTTTCAAATAAATATTTCATTTACTCTCTAACTTGAAACTGTTAATGAGTATCGTATCTTAAAGCACTTTTTAACTGCAAGAAATTTTTTCTTCATATTACAGTTAATGAGTTTTGCTTCCTTCATTAATTATATTCCCCTAATAAACTAACCACAGTGAACTTCGAGCAGCAGAAGTTTCTCCATTTTCAGACTTCAGTAAGACGAAAAATAGTTACTTGTCCTGAAGTTGGCTTCAATTAAAAATATTACATTTAAATTAAAAATTACGAAGGTGATCCTGAGTTCTATGAACCTTTGTTATATAATGAGTGGCAGAAGACCATTAACACAGTTCTAAGTATTTCCCTTGGTTGGAAAGATAAAAAAGTTCGTTTTATTATAACAAAGATTGTGTTAAGTTGTAAAAAAGTGACATTTACCTTTTCCAATTGAGCGTTTTTTTTGGATTTGTACAAAAACTCTCCCACTGCCACAAAAACTGAGAGCACCAAGCCGGCTGCAAGAACAATGAAGATGCCACCAATATTTTGAACCCCCAGGGCACTGGCCTCTTTGCTCTCCTCCTCTGGACACCCATTGCCCCTCCACCACTTCTCCTTCATCATGTGCAGCTTGCCTTCCTCTTGCAGCTGAAGAATTGCTATGGTGATTTTGTCTCTATATGGAGAACCTAAGAAAAGAGAGTGTTCGTTAATGCTTTCCAGGAACCCAAAATTTCATAATTAAAGGTTACATGATGAGACAACAGAGCTCTTTCCAAACGCTCCAAAGTATGCCAGTATTTATAATCAGCAGCAAAAAACAACTGGAAAATGGCAGAAAATAGAAGTTTAACAAAATAAATAGGGCAGGTGGCCTTTCTGATTTTGAAGGGTAAGATAACATTTTGTTTTGAAAGAGGAAAATATCTCTCTCTTAAAGGCAGGCTCAACACAGACCATTGGAAAAATAATAAAACGATAAGTAGAAATCTACAAAAGGAAATGGATAGAGGGCAAGGATATTTAGTTAATGTCTAGTATTGCTCTTTTAGCAAGAGTAGGCAAACTAAAAAGCAGAAATACAAAGAAAAATAAAAAAAAGTTAGTAGCTTATGGTAAAAGTTGGAGGACTGAAGATCTACCAAGTCCAGGTAGAGAGCTGTTTCTTTAACATAATCTTCAATCTATGCAGAAGAAATGTTTATATGGCTTCTATACATTTTTTCACAGCTTTCCTAAAAGGGGCATTATCCATTCCTATAATTAGAACTTAAATATTTTATTTTTATTGTGCAACACTCCTAATTATAGCAGGGAAATTTCTGCTTCTAAGTTTCCTTCCTATATTCTCTTCCAAATACTACTCCGATAAAAATGTTCAGTTTAAATTCCGCCCCTTAGCCACTTCAGATTTCAATGGATTAGCCTAGCCCATATTATTTTCTACCTTGGTCACTCACTGGACACTCAGGCTAGGTCACCTAGTATTACTATTATTTACCTTTCAAGATGTGATCTACTTTCCTAAGTAGATTGTAAACCCTTTGGAATAGAGGATATCTATCTATTCCTCTTTCTTTCTTCTTTTTCTTTCTTTCTTTCTTTCTTTCTTTCTTTTTCTTTCTTCCTTCCTTCCTTCCTTTCGTTCTTTCATTCTTTCTTCCTTTCTATCATCTCTCTATATCTATCATCTATCTTAATTTTCAAACTGCTCTCAACCAATGTTTCATATTATGAGGAGCATTATATCTGATTGAGGCAGTCTTGACAAAATATAAGAGTGACAGTGGGGTGTTTTTGGTCTCCTCTGATATGTATTTTAAAACCATAAATAAAGGTCATCTTGTTTGACTAATCAGTTTTCATTAATTCACTACAACTAGCCTAGCAGCAGGCTACTACACATAGCAATCTACTACACATAGTTTATTCATTTGCTCATTTGATTGTCCTTTTCATGCTCTTTACAAACACACCAATTTAAGTATGTACCAAACATTTTCCTTATCCTATTCAGTACATCTAGATAATATAGAAATGATAAAGGAAATGGAGTTAGCATTACGTTTAATTCTTGAGGAGGCTTACTGATTGATAAATAGCTTTTCTTTAAAGGTTGCACAACAAGTCTAATACTTACCATGCTTTAGTGAAATATTCTAAAATCACATTATCCATACACATACTGGAGATATCCCATCCATACTGCCAAAAGTTTCCTTACTTTCAAATCAAGCTTCTGCATGCTTTAATCAATTACAAAGGTCAGAAAAAAAATCACTCTTGCTTTCTATAAATATCTCGTTCTAAAACTCATTATACCAATATTTCCTAAACTGGATTTTCCCCACACACTTCTCTTTTTGGGAAATGTACTTCTGTGTTTCACTTTTAAAGAATTTATTGGTCAGATAAGCTCGAAGAATACTCCATAACAAATATATCTTTTGTAAATTCACATTATACGTTAACAAAATAAAAGGTTTCCATCTCTCCATCAAAGGAAAAAGGTTAAAAAATATTTTAAATGATTAAATTTATTTTTAGTGGAAGAATTTTTTCATTCATATCTATTAATGTTCCCATCAATTATTTTATTTTAACCTCAACTTGAAAAGCACTGCCTTAGATAACAATAATTACTACTCTTACTACATCAGCTCTCTCTATCAAAAATAAGTTGTTTCTTGTTAGATCTCCTGCTTGTCCCTGCCTAGCTTTGAATTTACACATTATCACAGCACTACTGATCAAGTAGCATATTTTTTGCATGTTCTTTTTCATCTATTAGCTCCATATGCTTCATGAGCATCAGCTCATAAGAATTTGCATCACAATACTTACTTTAAGACAT
This sequence comes from Hyperoodon ampullatus, assembly GCF_949752795.1. NCBI lineage: Eukaryota > Metazoa > Chordata > Mammalia > Artiodactyla > Ziphiidae > Hyperoodon > Hyperoodon ampullatus. The sequence goes on along the minus strand of NC_136925.1, from coordinate 33,691,196 downwards.
GTCTTCATGCCCAGCTTTTAAGTCTTTTTACAAAATACTTTTGGGGGACAAAAGTTAGAAGAGTTATTTAAATATATTTGTATATCAAAACTGATGAAACCAATTTTGGGGAAAAATACACAGCTTTTGTTTTTCCTAATGGCACCCAAATCCTTTAAATATTTTGTTAAAATTCTAAGGGGCTGGCTAAGTATTTCCATTACTTGTAATGACAAATCCCCACTGCCCACTTCCTAAAGAACTTTAATTTCCTTTGTTTTATATTTCATGGTTATTTCAGCTCATTATGATGATATTATGTGCTGTGTATGACAGAGAATTAGGTAACATCTTGGTGTTTGTTTTCTTTGGGTCTGGGAAGATATTTTTATGAAGTAGACTACTCATAATTTTAAGTTTCCTCTAGCTTGTCATTTCTCCAAGTATACTTTGTTGCACTTTCTGAAGAATAGTAACTTACACGTCTTGTGGGTATGTGACTATACTATAATCACTAAGTGTATATTATATCAATGATTTGCCTCAAAAAGCTTCAATAATTCCTTAATTATTCCTCTTCTTTGAAAGTGTTTAATCTGATCAATGTTTCTAAGACACATACCCAAATACTTGAAGCCCTTTAAATAATGACTTAAAAATCAGGCTACCTGTCAGTTATAGGTAATCAACCATCCATTATTCATCTTATTTCATCCAGCATCTAGCACAGTGCCTATTACACAATAAGCATTAAACAAACGCTTTGTGAATGAAACATTGAATCCATTATAATATATCCATTATGATATAGTCAAAATATGTTAAGGCAGAACTTCTGATATTGGACACCTTCTCAGGTTCTTATTAAATTCAGTAGAACAAATAGAGTTCATAAACAGACTTGTTTCACATTTTTAGTGTTAACCATCTAGAATAAGTTAGGGTGACAAATAAGTTTATAAATTTTTATGCCATCTTTGCACTTATATCAACTGTCAGTGGCCTTGGTCAGTGCCTTAATAAGTAAAAGACCTGCGAGCACAAAAAGATCTGAGGCTATCTGCTGGAACCATCAACCTTCTTTCTTAAATTACAGTGCTGCTGGCAATGTTATATTTTATGAAATGGTTCCCTGCTTCCTATGCTGAGATGAGTGCTGGGTGCCCTAAATGCACAACATATTTTGGGTACTTTTAGAGCTTTATCTCTTTTTACCATTATTTCCATGATAAAATCTTCCAATAAAATTGGAACCAGACCACATTTTCTTAGAGTCTTTTTCTCAGTGGAAGATGGGTTTTATTATCTCTTAGGACACTGTCTCTCCTATATTTGTTTTTAAGAAGAGCTAAGTCAAATTTTATATTTACGTTTCAGATTCCATTTTAAATTGCTATTTTCCAGTTTTATGCCGTATTCAGTCAACAATGCTGTTATACAATACTAAGCATCATTGTTATTTTCCTCTATAGAATTTATCTCAGTTTGTAACTAAAAAATAATTTCTGTGACTATTTGTTTAATGCTCATTACCCTAACAGGCTATAAATTTCATAAGGACAGTGTTGTATCTCCTTTGTTAGTATAACACCTGGCACACAGTGAAGACAATATTTCTGGAGTGAATACATGCATAAATATTAATTACTTAACAGTTGGTCATACATGCCTGCAATTTTACCCTCAGTCATTCCTTATGAACCCAAACTATATATCTTTATCTAATCTATATCTAATAATTATAATACATTTATTTCAAATGAAGCATTTAATATATGTAGCAACTAAACACTTCATGGGGTCCATTTCAGATTTCCTATTAGATAAAAGCTAAACTGGTGTGAAGTTACTGTCATCACTCTTTGTATTTTCTTTTGAAGGTATTCTGTTGAAAACTCTCAATATGATAGGAGAATAAGGAATCCATGATTGATAATCATAAAAATTAAAGGAGATTAATCTCATCCTGAAAACAAATTATCAACCCATAACATTTAATCATAGAATGGTAAATGAGAGCTAAAAGTGATGTCTTCCATGATACCTAGTAATCTTTCCACATTGGAAATTTATGAACATCACTTTCCTGCTTAAATTTTTTTTAACGGTGCTCTAAAGCTATAGAGAATACAACCTCAATTCCTAAAGATGTCATACAGTCCCTTTCTCCAACCTATCACAAGCTTCTTGGACTTTATCCTTCTCCTCACACCTAACATGCCAGCAATACAAACTACGAAGTTGTATTTCCCATTGCCTGGAGAGTCCTGATTCCATACTTCCTCCAATTTTCTGGTTGAATGTCCTCACATCCAGATAAACTTCTGCTCATCTTTCCTGACCTTTGCACACTTTTTCTTGGCTGCCACAGAGACACACAGGATCCTTCTTCTTTGGTGCCACAGTACATTGCAGATACTCTAGTATGACATTTGGTGCATCATATTCCAATGTTTTGCTATATATCTTTTCCTACTAGATTGATATGAGTGTCCCAAGGGCAAGGACCATGTATGTGTCTTTTTTTTTTTTTACTATTAATTATTAGACATACATACACAGGTGCTAGATTCTAGGCATATAGTGATGAACAATGTAATATGAGCCCTGCCCTCCTAGAGTTTTCACTGCAACACAAAACACATATGTTGAATAACCTTTACAAGTTTGAGGATCATTACAATAAAGAACACCATATTGTAGAACCACGTGACAGATGGAACTATCTTAGTCTGCTGATCAGGTACACAAAAAAGGCTTCATTACTTTGAAAAGAAGAGTAGGGACAATAACTCTTCTTTCTCTTTGGCTGCCTTTCACCTGCTTTTCCTCTATTTTTCTTTCTATTTGCATTATTGGTTTAGAAAGGTATATATGAAAAAGGAAAATGATAGTAAGAGCATCCCACCCACTTTATTCTTTTCTTCTAGATATAGAGGATAGAACTAAGTTCAAGATGTCAGGGTCACGGTGGAATGGAGCCAGATATAAATGACACTGTTAATGTAGAAAGAAGAGAAGAGAGATAAAAAGCTATGAGGTAGAGACTATATGGATTTAGGGAGCAAATGTATATAGATATCAAGTGTATGTACCACCCAGGACATTTAATATACAGTAATTTTAAAAGATATTTTAAGTACTTATATTCAAAATCTATAACTGGCTTAAATTGGATAGAGGTTGCAGTTTTTTTCTTTGTTGTAGACGTTAAAATTCAAAGTGTTATGACCTCTGTAGAAAAGTAATTTGAATGCATTCTACTCAAAGGAATATTTGTAGACTCCTCAGGAGGAAATCTAAGTATCTAAGGTCACAAAAGGAGATGGTTATATGAGGTACACAAAATGTGTCAATAAAAAATTCATATTATGGATTATGTATTTTAGGCATTTGCCTTTTAATCATATTCTGAATATTCTTTGACTTATGTGAAAAAGGATAAGAAGGGCAAATGTTATCAGCACATAATGAAAAAGTAAACTATTTTCACTGGTTCTGATGTATTTCATACATATTAGTTAAAAGCGGCTGGTGAAGTAGATTTGTAGTCACATTTCTTCTCTGGGTATTAAATCATGTAACGCTGACACAAAATATGAAAATAGAAATAGTTTCATTCTAGAAACGCTGCTTTTCTTACAATTTTTCATCTGCATAATAATCATTTGAAGAGCAGTAAGAGTGGAAATGTCAGGAATACTTTCTTTACTATCATGTTTTATCCCAAGTCCAATATTAAACTTTAATGAATGAATTATAAAAGTTGGACCATTTTAAATAAAATCCTCAACCAACTTAATCTTCAAGAATCCCAAAATTGGGAGAGAGAATAACTTCTCCAGGAGAGTAAAGTACCCATCCTTTAAGGTAGAGCTCAAGTCCCTTTTTCTATTTGGCCTAACTGAACTTTGGTCCTCAGTGAATTCTACCACTCTGAGTCCCTACATTAAATAACAGACTTGTTTGTGTTCAGTATTCTATTTTCTCTATTTGATGTTAAAGTTGTTTTTCCAAGTCTGTCTCCTTAAGAAAGGGGATGATGTATATTTATATTTTATGATCATTATTTTACAGATCCAAGCAGGTTGAAGAGTGATAAAATTTCTTATAGATTGACAAAATTAAAAGGAAACATACCTGTCTTCAGAGATAATCTTCTCTGAATACGTCTTGGACTCTGTTTACTAAACATTCAGGAAATGTTCAGAGAAGGAAAAACTTTATTTAGATAATGCCCAACAATAGAAATTGTCTCATCTTTATAAAATATATATTGATAACTTTCTAAATAACCAAATCATAGTTATTTAAATACAATATACTGATTGGCTGATGATAAAATCCTGGTGGGGTTCCATAGGAAATGATTTCTAATTACTTAGGAATGGATCATATTAACAATACATCTTACCTACAATACATTCAATATTACTAAAAATATAAAGAATAGAGAGAAAAAGGTAAGATGCAAATGACTTAAAAACCACAAATACATCATTTTACTTATTATAAAATATTTCTTCAGTACAGTCCTTCAGAATTATTTGTGGTGCATATGTTCTGATCCAAGTACTATAAATTTGATGTTTAATCCTTATTGCAATCTAATTATGTAGACATGATTCTACTCATTTACCAATAAGAATGCTGAGTCTCTGGGAGGCATAGTAACTTCACTTAGGACACCTAGGACACTCAGGTGGAACTAAGATTTGCACATAAGTCATCTGTCTACAAAGGCCACATATTCTATACAGCATGATAAGAATACGCCTTTCACATGAGGGCCAGCAAATGCAAGGCATTCATCTTCAGAATTTAGTGCTTATACATTTCACCACTATGTTTTGACTATTTTTTTCCCAATACAAGTGATTCATTGATCTTACTTAGTCTTGCTAACCAAAGGATGACAGTCTGGCACAGTCAATCTGGCTAACTAATCTATAACGGAATTTGAACCCATGGCTTTGGAGTAATCACCACAAGACACAAACAAAGTGAATTAATGTTCTAATGTTTGCATATAAAGTCTATCGGAACTCACTCTGTTTTCATGAGAATTATCCATTTATTCATTGCTTAGGTACCATTTCATCAGCATTTACAATATTCATGAAGGCTGCTCGCACTGGTGCTCTCAATTCATCAAATTCCCTGTGGAAGCTTCCTAGAGTCTAGCCTGCAGAGTCTGTTGATGATGTCTGTGGAGCAGGCATAGGTTACTGAGACTCATCTGTTTTCAGTGACATGAAATCTAAGACTTTAACAAATATGCCAGGAAAATACAGCTTCTACAGGGGTAATTTGGTGCTTTTTTTGTTTGTTTAATTCAGGCTCTGAAAATTATTAGATCTCGATTTAGACTTGCAAAATTACTTCACCAGCATTAAAATTATGCTGCCTATGCAATGAAAAAAATAGAATGCATTTTAGTGGAAGGTTTGACCTGCAGAAAGATGAATAATTTGCATCAATTTTTGTGCATTATGTTCAACTAATGAAGACAAATGTATTCATTCATTTCTGTAAAGCTGAAGAACTGAAGGCCGGCAATATTATGCATCTATAATGATGAATATTACAGTACTTATTATATGATGAATTGGGAATTCTAGATATGGATGGTGAGCAAAACAGGGAAAAAACATGCTTTTCATACTGATTTCTATTTTTATAAACACCAACATCTGCCTTAAATAAACGTCTCCCTTAGTACCAATTCTACATCTCTCACTTCATCAAATAACAAGAAATGAAGAAGTAGTGAGGTCTCATGCATTTAACATTAGAAAATAGAAGTGAAGAATGAAATTTCACATTGTTCATATGTCAATGTGGTATCTTTCTACCATAAAGAGTCCATGATACAACCTATTGTAATATTTTTTACTTTAGGCTGATTATGTGTAAGGGCATTATAATGAGATAAAACTTACTTAAGAATTATTAATAGGGCTACAGCTATTTTGTATTCATTAATATAAAATATGTTGTAAATTAGTTTATAAAGGTAACATTAAAATCCAATTATGAAGCAAGAATGCATCTTATATATAATTACATAAGTAAATATAATACAAGAAAAATGTATGTAACAATTTTGTGTCTGATAAAATTGTCATTAAATTTAACCTTAGTATTATAAGGGATTTATAAATATACTCTTTACATTCATCTTTACTTCACCTCTACATTGCCTATTACATTCTTCATGTATTACACATATTTCAGTAGTTCTCTGACCATGATATAAGTAATTTAATTTGGATTTTGTTCACAGATATAATTATTCATGGACTGTTTGAAAACTACTACTGATTTAATCCCAGAAGTAAGATGAGGATACATAAGATTATAGAAAATTTTAGCATCTTGGACGATAGGCACAGACATGAGCAGAATTTCCTCCATCCCCTTTTCAGCTGACTCATGCTTCCCATATGTTATTAAAGTTGGGAGGCACCAATAAATGAATGAAGTGTGCCACTAGCTCTTTGTTAAAAACATAAATAGTTTTAATGGGACACTTCAGACACTTTACAATATTTCTACCAAATTGAACACAGCAAAACAAAATAACACCAACTGGCCCTAATGGATATTTTTCTAGATTGCTGTTTTCCTACCAGCTCATGGACTGCTGAGTCTGCCTAGTCCTCAAAGCGCCCTGTGCACTCAACATTCCAAAGATAGAAGCCAAGAAGGCTTTTAGTATGGGTGGTCAGAAGGGAGGCAAGGCAGCTGAAAATGCCATTAAGTAGAAACGCTCCCTGTTCGGCTAAAATAGATTATCACCTATGGTGAATTAAAAGGCAAGACTGCAATTGCTCACACATTTTAAATATTCCTTAATGAAAACTGCTGTGATTTGCTTTTTCTGCTTTACCCCATCCAGTTGTTGTTTTTTAAAAATTCTAATGAATGAAAAGGAAGTTCAGTTAACCTATTATGAGTAAGAACACCTACAATTTCAAAAAAAAAGTCTACCATACAGGAAATATCACATTAAAATAACATTGCTGCAGTCAGGAAAACTATGAAAGGGATTTAATGTCACCACAAGGTTAATTAAACCAGTTTATGCTTATTTAGCATTTACCTTCACATCATTGTTGATTGCTCCACTAAGGTATTTTTGTGTAAACAGAGCTTCCCTAATTAAATAGCTTATATCTGAGTCATTCAGTGATTTCACAACAGTTTGGGCAGTAATCATCACACTCAGAGTGATGAATGGTGATGGCAGGCCCCTAGATGAATCACACAGGAGGAGGCCTAGCAGGTTAAAAGGACGCATGGACTTCTGGGGGAAAAAAGAAAAATATGTATAATTTTAAAAATATTTCTGAATATTCACTCCAAAAGAGACATAGTATTTCTGTTTACCCTCCTGCACTTAACCACATACACCTCTATGACAGTATCTAAAAATCTGAGCAACAATAAAAGCAAACCAAAGGGAGTTCCTCTCCTTGATCACATTTGCAGTATTAATAAAGACAGAATTTTCATATCAGTTTATGGCTTCTGCAGGTATAAACTCAAAATCCTGGGGAACTTCTGGAACTGATCTAAATTTTCAGAACCTGAGCCTATATTGCTCTGCTTTGAATAGATTCATCTCCTTAATTCTTGCTGGGAAAGAGACTCAAATAACCTTTTCTTTTTCACACCTAAATGCATTATTTTTTATTTTTATTTTTTGGCTTATAATTAAACAAAATTTAAAAACTAAGTAAAAATGACATATTATGAAAAAATTGTCAGTATGCTTGAAAAAGATGATATAAAAGGCAAATGCTAATTAACTAGTTGGGAAGTGCAGGTTATGATGTTGGTTGAAAATTTATCGTAAGTCAGAATCTCAAGTTCTAGAGTTGCATGTCATTGCATTTATTAATGACTAAGTAATAATTCATGAAAGCCATATTTTTGGCAGAGCTATGACACAGTAAATCATAAATTAATGCCTGAAGTTTTTTTCTCAGACATATTTGAGGGGGTGAAGTGTGAAAGGCCCTTTCCTAGCTTATACTTCTTTGATGAAGTTATATGAGTTAAGACTTACTCATAAAGTATTGGAGTCTCAAAATCATTTTAATTTTATACTATGTTATGGGCGAATAAAATATAATTTACTAAAGTTAAGAACTTAATATTATCAAGTCAAACAGAAGAAAACTATCTGAACAAAAGAAACAAAAATTATATTGCAATACCTAAAGGTGAGTGGTTTGAATATTCATCCCGTCAAATTTAAATTATTATGTTCAAATTTATCTCATTCAGAATTAGGCTAAAAACAAAATGTATGTTAAATGCATTAAGCAACTTTTAGTAATGAGACTTTTTTTATATCTTTATTTGAGTATAATTACTTAACAATAGTGTTTCTGCTTTATAACAAAATGAATCAGTTATACATATACATATGTTCCCATATCCCCTCCCTCTTGCGTCTCCCTCCCACCCTCCCTATCCCACCCCTCCAGGCAGTCACAAAGCACCGAGCTGATCTCCCTGTGCTATGCGGCTGCTTCCCACTAGCTATCTATTTTACGTTTGGTAGTGTATATATGTCCATGCCTATCTTTCGCTTTGTCACAGCTTACCCTTCCCTCTCCCCATATCCTCAAGTCCATTATCAAGTAGGTCTGTGTCTTTATTCCTGTCTTACCCATAGGTTCTTCATGACATTTTTTTTCTTCTTAAATTCCATATATATGTGTTAGCATACGGTATTTGTCTTTCTCTTTCTGACATACTTCACTCTGTATGACAGACTCTAGGTCTATCCACCTCATTACAAATAGCTCAATTTTGTTTCTTTTTATGGCTGAGTAATATTCCATTGTATATATGTGCCACATCTTCTTTATCCATTCATCCGATGATGGACACTTAGGTTGTTTCTATCTCCGGGCTATTGTAAATAGGGCTGCTATGAACATTTTGGTACATGACTCTTTTTGAATTATGGTTTTCTCAGGGTATATGCCCAGTAGTGGGATTGCTGGGTCATATGGTAGGTCTATTTGTAGTTTTTTAAGGAACCTCCATACTGTTCTCCATAGTGGCTGTACCAATTCACATTCCCACCAGCAGTGCAAGAGTGTTCCCTTTTTCCACACCCTCCCCAGCATTTATTGTTTCTAGATTTTTTGATGATGGCCATTCTGACTGGTGTGAGATGATATCTCATTGTAGTTTTGATTTGCATTTCTCTAATGATTAAAGATGTTGAGCATTCTTTCATGTGTTTGTTGGCAGTCTGTATATCTTCTTTGGAGAAATGTCTATTTAGGTCTTCTTCCCATTTTTGGATTGGGTTCTTTTTTTGTTATTGAGCTGCATGAGCTGCTTATAAATTTTGGAGATTAATCCTTTGTCAGTTGCTTCATTTGCAAATGTTTTCTCCCATTCTGAGGGTTGTCTTTTGGTCTTGTTTATGGTTTCTTTTGCTGTGCAAAAGCTTAAGTTTCATCAGGTCCCATGTGTTTATTTTTGTCTTTATTTACATTTCTCTAGGAGGTGGGTCAGAAAGGATCTTGCTGTGATTTATGTCATAGAGTGTTCTGCCTATGCTTTCCCCTAAGAGTTTGATAGTTTCTGGCCTTACATTTAGGTCTTTAATCCATTTTGAGCTTATTTTTGTGTATGGTGTTAGGGAATGATCTAATCTCATACTTCTACATGTCCCTGTCCAGTTGTCCCAGCACCACTTATTGAAGAGGCTGTCCTTTCTCCACTGTACATTCCTGCCTCCTTTATCAAACATAAGTTGACCATATGTGCGTGGGTTTATCTCTGGGCTTTCTATCCTGTTCCATTGATCTATCTTTCTGTTTTTGTGCCAGTACTATACTGTCTTGATTACTGTAGCTTTGTAGTATAGTCTGAAGTCAGGGAGCCTGATTCCTCCAGCTCCATTTTTCGTTCTCAAGATTGCTTTGGCTATTCGGGGTCTTTTGTGTTTCCATACAAATTTTGAAATTTTTTGTTCTAGTTCTGTGAAAAATGCCAGTGGTATTGGCATTGCCAATGCCAGGGATTGCATTGAATCTGTAGATTGCTTTGGGTAGTAGAGTCATTTTCACAATGTTGATTCTTCCAATCCAAGAACATGGTATATCTCTCCATCTATTTGTATCATCTTTAATTTCTTTCATCAGTGTCTTATAATTTTCTGCATACAGGTCTTTTGTCTCCTTACGTAGGTTTATTCCTAGATATTTTATTCTTTTGGTTGCAGTGGTAAATGGGAGTGTTTTCTTGATTTCACTTTCAGAGTTTTTCATCATTAGTATATAGGAATGCCAGAGATTTCTGTGCATTAATTTTCTATCCTGCTACTTTACCAAATTCATTGATTAGCTCTAGTAGTTTTCTGGTAGCATCTTTAGGATTCTCTATGTATAGTATCATGTCATCTGCAAACAGTGACAGCTTTACTTCTTCTTTTCCAATTTGGATTCCTTTTATTTCCTTTTCTTCTCTGATTGCTGTGGCTAAAACTTCCAAAACTGTGTTGAATAAGAGTGGTGAGAGTGGGCAACCTTGTCTTGTTCCTGGTCTTAGTAGACATGGTTTCAGTTTTTCACCATTGAGGACGATGTTGGCTGTGGGTTTGTCATATATGGCCTTTATTATGTTGAGGAAAGTTCCCTCTATGCCTACTTTCTGCAGGGTTTTTATCATAAATGGGTGTTGAATTTTTGTCAAAAGCTTTCTCTGGGGCCTTCCCCGGTGGCGCAGTGGTTGAGAGTCCGCATGCCGATGCAGGGGACACGGGTTCGTGCCCCAGTCCGGGAGGATCCCACACGCTGCGGAGCTGCTGGGCCCGTGGGCCATGACCGCTGAGCCTGCACGTCCAGAGCCTGTGTTCCACAACGGGAGAGGTCACAACAGTAAGAGGCCCGCGTACCGCAAAAAAAAAAAAAAAAAAGCTTTCCCTGCATCTATTGAGATGATCATATGGTTTTTCTCCTTCAATTTGTTAATATGGTGTATCACGTTGATTGATTTGCATATACTGAAGAATGCTTGCATGCCTGGAATAAAACCCACTTGATCATGGTGTATGATCCTTTTAATGTGCTGTTGGATTCTGTATTTTGTTGAGGATTTTTGCATCTATGTTCATCAGTGATATTGGCCTGTAGTTTTCTTTTTTTGTGACATCCTTGTCTCGTTTTGGTATCAAGGTGATGGTGGCCTCGTAGAATGAGTTTGGGAGTGTTCCTCCCTCTGCTATATTTTGGAAGAGTTTTGGAAGGATAGGTGTTAGCTCTTCCCTAAATGTTTGATAGAATTCTCCTGTGAAGCCATCTGGTCCTGGGCTTTTGTTTGTTGGCACATTTTTAATCACAGTTTCAATTTCAGTGCTTGTGATTGGTCTATTCGTATTTTCTATTTCTTCCTGAGTCAGTCTTGGTAGGTTGTGCATTTCTAAGAATTTGTCCATTTCTTCCAGGTTGTCCATTTTATTGGCATGGAGTTGCTTGTAGTAATCTCTCATGATCTTTTGTATTTCTTCAGTGTCAGTTGTTACTTCTCCTTTTTCATTTTAAATTCTATTGATTTGAGTCTTCTCCTTTTTTTCGTGATGAGTCTGGCTAATGGTTTATCAATTTTGTTTATCTTCTCAAAGAACCAGCTTTTAGTTTTATTGATCTTTGCTATCGTTTCCTTCATTTATTTTTCATTTATTTCTGATCTGATTTTTATGATTGCTTTCCTTCTGCTAACTTTGGGGTGTTTTTGTTCTTCTTTCTCTAATTGCTTTAGGTGCAAGGTTAGGTTGTTTATTCGAGATGTTTCCTGTTTCTTAAGGTGGGATTGTATTGCTATAAACTTCCCTCTTAGAACTGCTTTTGCTGCATCCCATAGGTTTTGGGTCATCATGTCTCCATTGTCATTTGTTTCTAGGTATTTTTTAATTTCCTCTTTGATTTCTTCAGTGATCACTTCGTTATTAAGTAGTGTATTGTTTAGCCTCAATGTGTTTGTATTTTTTACAGCCCTTTTCCTGTAATTGATACCTAGTCTCATAGCATTGTGGTCAGAAAAGATACTTGATACAATTTCAATTTTCTTAAATTTACCAAGGCTTGATTTGTGACCCAAGATATGATCTATACTGGAGAATGTTCCATGAGCACTGGAGAAAAATGTGTATTCTGTTGTTTTTGGATGGAATGTCCTATAAATATCAATCAAGTCCATCTTGTTTAATGTATCATTTAAAGCTTGTGTTTCCTTATTTATTTTCATTTTGGATGATCTGTCCATTGGTGAAAGTGGGGTGTTAAAGTCCCCTACTATGAATGTGTTACTGCCGATTTCCCCTTTTATGGCTGTTAGTATTTGCCTTATGTATTGAGGTGCTCCTATGTTGGGTGCATAAATATTTACAATTGTTATATCTTCTTCTTGGTTCAATCGCTGGATCATTATGTAGTGTCCTTCTTTGTCTCTTCTAGTAGTCTATATTTTAAAGTCTCTTTTGTCTGATACGAGAATTGCTACTCCAGCTTTCTTTTGATTTCCATTTGCATGGAATATCTTTTTCCATCCCCTTACTTTCAGTCTGTATGTGTCTCTAGGTCTGAAGTGGGTCTCTTGTAGACAGCATATATATGGGTCTTGTTTTTGTATCCATTCAGCCAATCTGTGTCTTTTGGTGGGAGCATTTAGTCCATTTACATTTAAGGTAATTATCGATATGTATGTTCCTATTCCCATTTTCTTAATTGTTTTGGGTTCGTTATTGTAGGTCTTTTCCTTCTGTTGTGTTTCTTGCCTAGAGAAGTTCCTTTAGCATTTCTTGTAAATCTGGTTTGGTGGTGCTGAACTCTCTCAGCTTTTGCGTTTCTGTAAACGTTTTAATTTCTCCATCAAGTCTGAATGAGATCCTTGCTGGTAGAGTAATCTTGGTTGCAGGTTTTTCTCCTTCATCACTGTAAATATGTCCTGCCAGTCCTTTCTGGCTTGTAGAGATTCTGCTGAAAGATCAGCTGTTAACCTTATGGGGATTCCCTTGTGTGTTATTTGTTGTTTTTCCCTTGCTGCTTTTAATATGTTTTCTTTGTGTTTAATTTTTGACAGTTTGATTAATATGTGTCTTGGCGTATTTCTCCTTGGATTTATCCTGTATGGGATTCTCTGTGCCTCCTGGACTTGATTAGCTATTTCCTTTCCCATATTAGGGAAGTTTTCAACTGTAATCTCTTCAAATATTTTCTCAGTCCCTTTCTTTTTCTCTTCTTCTTCTGGAACCCCTATAATTCGAATGTTGGTGTGTTTAATGTTGTCCCAGAGGTCTCTGAGACTGTCCTCAGTTCTTTTCATTCTTTTTTCTTTCTTCTGCTCTGCAGTAGTTATTTCTACTATTTTATCTTACACGTCACTTATCCTTTCTTCTGCCTCAGTTATTCTGCTATTGATCTCATCTAGAGTATTTTTAATTTCATTTATTGTGTTTCTAATCATTGCTTGATTCAGCTTTAGTTCTTCTAGGTCCTTGTTAACTGTTTCTTGCATTTTGTCTATTCTATTTCCAAGATTTTGGATCTTGGAAATAGAATCTTGGATCATCTTTACTATCATTATTCTGAATTCTTTTTCAGGTAGACTGCCTATTACCTCTTCATTTGTTAGGTGTGGTGGGTTTTTATCTTGCTCCTTCTCCTGTTGTGTGTTTTTCTGTCTTCTCATTTTGCTTATGTTACTGTGTTTGGGGTCTCCTTTTCGCAGGCTGCAGGTTCGTAGTTCCCGTTGTTCTTGGTGTCTGTCCCCAGTGGCTAAGGTTGGTTCAGTGGGTTGTGTAGGCTTCCTGGTGTAGGGGACTAGTGCCTGTGTTCTGGTGGATCAGGCTGGATCTTGTATTTCTGGTGGGCCGGTCCACGTCTGGTGGTGTGTTTTGGGGTGTCTGTGGACTTTTTATGATTTTAGGCAGCCTCTCTGCTAATGGGTGGCATTGTGTTCCTGTCTTGCTAGTTGTTTGCCATAGGGTGTCCAGCACTGTAGCCTGCTGGTCATTGAGTGAAGCTGGGTGGTGGTGTTGAGATAGCGATCTCTGGAAGATTTTCGCCGTTTGATATTACGTGGAGCTGGGAGTTCTCTTGTGGACCAGTGTCCTTAAGTTGGCTCTCCCACCTCAGAGGCACAGCACTGACTCCTGGCTCCTCAATTTGGGATGATTCGTTGTCTATTCATGTATTCCACAGATGCAGGGTACATCAAGTTGATTGTGGAGCTTTAATCCACTGCTTCTGAGGCTGCTGGGAGAGATTTCCTTTTCTCTTCTTTGTTCCCACAGCTCCGGGGTCTCAGCTTTGGATTTGGCCTCGCCTCTGCATGTAGGTTGCCAGAGGGCCTCTGTTCTTAGCTCAGACAGGACAGGGTTAAAGCAGCAGCCGCTTCGGGGACTCTGGCTCACTCAGGCGGGGGGGAGGGAGGGGCACGTAGTGCAGGGCGAGCCCGCGGTGGCAGATGCCGACGTGACGTTGCAGCAGCCCGAGGCGCGCTGTGCGTTCTCCTGGGGAAGCCGTCCCTGGATCCTGGGACCCCGGCAGTGACGGGCTGCACAGGCTCCTCGGAAGGGGGGCGTGGACAGTGACATGCACTCGCACATAGGCCTCTTGGCGGCGGCAGCAGCAGCAGCCACAGCGTCCCACACCTGTCTCTGCTGTCCGTGCTTTCAGCCGCGGCTCGCGCCCGTCTCTGGATCTCCTTTAAGTAGCGCTCTTAATCCCCTCTCCTCGCACACCAGGAAACAAAGAGGGAAGAAAAAGTCTCTTGCCTCTTCGGCAGCTCCAGACTTTTTCCGGACTCCCTCCCGGCTAGCTGTGGCGCATTAGCCCCTTCAGGCTATGTTCACGCCGCCAGCCTCAGTCCTCTCCCTGTGCTCCGACCGAAACCCCGAAGCCCGAGCCTCAGCTCCCAGCCCTGCCCGCCCTGGCGGGCGAGCAGACAAGCCTCTTGGGCTGATGAGTGCGGGTTGGCACCGATCCTCCGTGCGGGAATCTCTCCGCTTTGCCCTCCTCACCCCTGTTGCTGTGCTTTCCTCCACGACTCCGAAGCTTTCCCTCTCCACCACCCGCAGTCTCCGCCCACGAAGGGGCTTCCTAGTGTGTGGAAACCTTTCCTCCTGCATGGCTCCCTCCCACTGGTGCAGGTCCCGTCCGTATCCTTTTGTCTCTGTTTATTCTTTTTTCTTTTGCCCTACCCAGGTACGTGGGGAGTTTCTTGACTTTTGGGAGGTCTGAGGTCTTCTGCCAGCATTCAGTAGGTGTTCTGTTAAGAGTTGTTCCACGTGTAGCTGTATTCCTGGTGTATCTGTGGGGAGGAAGGTGATCTCCGCGTCTTACTCTTCCGCCATCTTCCCCGGAAGTCCCCAGTAATGAGACATTTTAATAAATTGAAATTCAGTATTATTTGGCAATGAAAATAAAGAAGAATATGGTAAAATATTCTTCCTAGTCTATAATTTTGCTATGCCAAAGTATTATTAGATGCTTTGAATTTTTATTAATATGTACTGATAATTTTACATTAAAAGTCCAAGAAAGTCCTATAAAAGAAATTTATCATGCGTTATTGCCTAATTTTTAAAAATTCATTTTAATGAAAACACTAATTTATTACACTATTATACCAGACTAACTAAACACTACGATGAAATGATTCCACTTAGATATATAATTCAACTTGATTTCTTAAGTTTCTCATGCAAGTGACCTTGCCTGTATCAATGACTATTTTCTGCAATAACTACGCTTTCTTCAGAAGGCAAAAGTTGATCTGATCAGCTGAGTTGAACAGATAAAAGGAAAAAAAAAATCTACACCCTAAGGCTTATAATTTAATTTGTTTCGTTCTCTCATATATAAGATAAGCTTAAAATGAGAATAGAAATTCCAAATGCTGTGCCCAGTATTTTCCTTCATTTAAAAAGTTACATTTAAAAAGTTGTGTAGTTTATACATTTATTAATATTTTGAATTGTTTTATATTTTCCTTATAAGTCAGTATCTTTCAGTAAACAGTGTCAGGGGTAGGGAGAAAACAAAATTGCTATTTGTATGTTTCCAAGAAACTGTAACAGCTTCCCTAGAACTGATTTAACTGTTATCTTTCTTTTTTTAAATAGCTTTCACATCTGAAATATCTCAGGGAGTTTTTGAGAATTATATAATATACTATTTTGATTTATTTGTAACTAGCATTTCCTCAGAGCAAAACAATATGATAAGAGACATTCCTGGTACACTGGTACATTGTATTTACAACACAAACAAGCAAACAAACCAAAAAATCCCATCAAGGTAAGGTTTTATATTAAGTATAAGTCAAATTTCTTTATTCTAGAAATTTTGAAATTATGAGTGCTATTATGTAACTAATATTAATGTAGAATATCTGTGCTATACTCTAAAGTCCTCAAACATCCTCCCCAAATCTTATTCAATTCTCACTACCTTCAGTCACTCAGGTTTGTTTAATGAGGTCATCGCATTGAGTAATGTAACATGACATGCTGATCTTTAGCTCCAAAAGTTGTTTTCTGTATTTATAAGTCTTGCTGCACCATCATATTTTCATATGTAGAGTTCATTTGTTGAACAAATAATTGAGGGTCCACAGAGTGCAGGCACTATTGTTGTGTGGGCTTACAGCAACAAACAGACAAAAATCTCTGCCCTCTTCCACGCAATGTAAACCAAAAGAGGAGGGTAAGGATACACAGGAATCTCACTCCTTCTAGAAACAACACTGAAAAATGCATTTATTTTCTTCAGCTCTTTCCAAATGAAACTGTGAGGCAATGGGAACCTATCAAATCACTGCTTCCATTCCTCTCATAAGTGTTTAAGAAGGTGTTTGATTTTTAAAATTTGTTTGAAAACATCAGCTAATCATATTTCTCCACGTAGTTTCTAGCCCACTTTAAATCAAACTCTGGGACTCTGTCAAGTATATTACCTGAAACATTATTAAAGTTTAGCATTAAAGAGACCTTAGGTGTTCCTAGTCTCACCCTGTAATTTTACTAATTAAAAAGAAAAAGAAATTTAGAAGCTATAAATTTCATGTCACTTGTCTAAGATCACATTAAGTGACAAGGCTAAATCTAGGATATCAGTGTGCAAAATACTACATGATGATACTTTAGAGCATATTATCAGCCTCTTTTCTAAAACATAAATTTGTTCATATAACTTTTCATAAATGAGTACAAGTATGCTTGAAAAGTTATCAAAGTTACTCATCACAAATTCCAAATAAATGTTACATCAACTCATGAAGTTGTTGAGTTCTTTAGGTAATTCTTACTGAGGCAAAGAGCCATATGGGATCTAACTATGGAGTATGCCAGGATTTGAACACTCCATCAACACAAACCTGTGGCAATAACTCAAGCCTTACTGTGAATATAAGTATAATTTAAAGCATTTTGAAAATAAGTGCTTCTTAAGCTATAATTATGAGAACTCAAACATTTTTATATATTAGAATTAACTAGAAAACTTCTGAATACATACATACATTGGCATAATAATGGCAAAGCTTTGGATGGCCTTTCCCTAGTGCAAACAATAAAGGGGGTTCATTTTGTGTAGAGAATTTTAAAACAATAATAGCAACAACTGTCACCTGGCACTGGCAAGTCAAAACATGTCAAAAGTAAAATATTCCTCTCTTGAAAATATCTTTTGTTCATCCAGGTTCTAAACAATTACTATTGAGTTTTAACAGCCCAACTCTTATTGAGTTTTGAATTAGCATCTATTTATTTCTTATTCTTTAATAAACATTGTACTCCACTTGGAAACTAATTTGGAGAATTCTCATTATACAGCTCACTCCCCCAAATATGTGAGCTCAGCTACACTTGCATATTTTTGGAGCAAGAACTTAAGGTTCTTGTTTTTTTGTTTTGTTCTGCTTTGCTTTCACAATGACTGTGCAATCATTATTTTGAGTCTACTATGTAATTGCAGGAATATGTAATGTTACAGGAGAGAATGTCTCAAAATTCTCTCAAAGACAGTTCAAACTATTTTGAGCTATAATGAATTTGAGTAAACTTTACCTAATATGAAAGAATTTAATGTTGAAGTTTTTGAAGTCATTATGGTGGAAAATTTTTGGACTTCCTAGACATTTGAAAGTTGTTAGAAATGATCCCGAAGAAACAAAGACATGGACACTATTGCAATTTCTGGAATTTATCATGAAATGGGATTTTTATGAATCTGTGCCCAACTTTCTAACTATGGTATACATGTTAGCTCATTTGAAAGAAACTTTTCAAAATTAAAAGTAATAAAATTATGAATGAGGATACATGGACAAATACGACTATACCATTTTTTAAACACAAATACATGAAGATCCATTTTGACAAAGTCATTAAAAATTTGCAGAAGTTAAGGCTCAGAAAAATTATAGTGTCATTATTCATTACTGTATAGCCAGTGAGTAGCTGTAAGTGCTTTCCCCTTTCTTTAAAAAAAAAATGATGTAATAAAAACATGTTAATCTGTTGGTTTTTTTCCTTTGCATACAGTATCAGTTTCCTATTTCTGCTATAACAAATTACCACAAATTGAGGGGCTTAAAATAACACAAATTCATTATCCCATAGTTCTATAGGTCAGAAGTCCTAAAAGTGAGGTATCTGCAGGGCTGCATTCCTTCCGTGGCCTCCAGGAAAGAATTGGTTTCCTTGTCTCCTAAACTAACTACTAAAGGTCCTCTGTATTGCTAGGCTGTGGTCCTTTCCTCCATCTTCAGTTCACCAAGTAACATTTTCAAATCAATCTCTCTCTCTCTCTCTTCCTCCCCTTCCCTGCCATGGTGTCCCCCCCACCCCAAGATTTATATATTGAAACCTAATCCCCAATATAATGGTATTTGGAGGTGGGGTCCCTGGGGTGTGATTGGGTCATGAGGGTGCAGCCCTCATGAATGTGATTAGTGCTTGTATTTAAGGGACTCAAGATAGATTCCTTGTTCCTTCCTGGTCTAATAACCAAGAAGCAGCTTCTCATCAGACACCAAATCTGTTGGTACCTTGATCTTGGACTTCCAGCTTCCAAAACTGTGAGAAATCAATTTCTGTTGTTTTTACAGCACCCAATCTCTGGTGTTTTGTTACGGCAGCCCAGGTGGACTAGCACATTCTTTCTCTCACTACTTCTGTTGTGATACCTTCTTAATTGTGACACTTGTGTGTCCTTCTTTTAAGGACCTTTTCAATTATACTGGACCCACCTGGTTAATCCAGGATAATCTCCCCATTTTAAGATCCTTAACCTAATCACATCTGCAAAGTCCCTTTTGTCATAAAAGGTAATAAATTCATATGTTCTCAGGATTAGGCCACGGACATTTTGGGGGAGCCATTTTTATGCCCATGACATGTACATATATACTGTAATATGTATTTATACATTCATTAATCATATGAATGTATATACATGTTCATATACATTATACATAAATATGAAGCTCAATAAATGAAAATTTTCATTGTCTTTTGTGGCAATTATTATTATTTCATTCCATGATTATTATTGAAAAGAATTTTGTCATATACAAGAAAGAGAATGTTAAAACTAATTAATCCTAGTGTAAAATATTCTAGGTATGTTCCTGGTAAATAATCTGCTATTCCTCTTAAATAAACATATACCTCTTGTAAATAATTATTCACAGTAACCATTTGTGGCTCATTCTTTTAGTTAACTAAGTCAAATACTATATTCATAAGCCACCAATCTGAAAAAATAATGTTGCAAAAACTGTATTCATAAAAACTTTTTTTAAGTGTAAGATTGAGAAGGTCCTTTGAGGGGGGGAGGTGTTGTGGATGTTTTCAACACTGATACAGTAAAAATGTCTACTGACCATTTGGTAGAAATCAATTTTCCTTCTGTTACTTATTCCTTTAGAAGCAGATATCCAAATATCTTCCTGACTTTATACAGTCTCAGAACATAGCAAGATACATTTGTTTGAAGCAAGATTCCTAATGGCAAATGGAGGCACTGTTTTTCTTCCATTTTCACAGCAACTAAGATTAATGAACAAAGAACAAGTGGCTGACATGAAGCCTACCCATGGGGGTGCCGACGCCATAACCTTTGGAGTCTATGAGGCCGCCAATCTGTGTCAGGTTACAGTTCCTCTGAGTGACAAACTCAATGGTTGTTGACTCCATTAGGAAAGCATAATCGGAGGTGAGGACTCTCTGGATTCCTTCTTCATTACTTTTGACGAGCACGGACTGCCTCCTGCTACTCATAAAGGCCCACATTTTGTCATAGGTGGAGATTTTTGATTTCTGGGGAAAAATAAAATACATAAGAAAGACATTTCTTAGTTTCCACATGATCCTACAATATTTAGATGAAATTGACCATATTTAGTTTGCTCATCCTACCTTATAACTGTATTAGTAATAACAGTGATACTAAGCCACAAAAAAGTCAAAATCTGTATAAAAACATTTCTCAGCAATTCCTCATCATATTTCCAGGTATAGAGCAGATTTATTTAACAGATGTATAAAAAATGTCCTGATGTTCAAAAGTTCACAACTAGTAAATCATTAGGAGGCAATAAACAAGAGAAAATAAACAAGATTAATAAGGACAGTTTTTTGTGTTTGTATCTCACATGAATATCTCATGTGAACAACTTTATCCTTCAACATTACTATAACATCAAATTTGGAAGATGCAGACACTGGACACTAAGAGTTTTTTTTTCCCCCCCAAATTCAGTTGACTGTAAGACAGATGTTACATTATCCCCCAAGGATACATACAGATATAGGTTGAAGAGATGAGAGGAATTTGTTACAAATAAGGATATTACAAATAAGAATGACTACATTTCTGCTAAGACACAGTCTGGACACCACAGGACTTCTTTTAACCTGCCTCAGGACAACAGGAAATCAATCATTCAGGTCTTACTAACTAACGATTCCTGGACCAAGAAAATAGAAGAGTTTTTACATCCAACCGGAAATTCTCAGTAGGGCTTCAGTACGATCAATTGCTAAAGGAAAGAAATGGGTTTTGTTCAGAAGGCACTGGTAAAACATAAACAGGAAAAAGGTTAGCATCTGCTTATGGAAAGCTCGTCTGTGAAACCTTTATCTTAGTTTAATTTTTATACAATCACAAAAAATAATACTGCAACAATAAACACAAGAAGGATATTCACCATACTGGTTTCTCTGTCATGAAAACTCAAAACTATTTTCAAATAAATAGATACACAATCTTTTGCAGCTTAAGCGTGCATTTAGTCCTACATGTGCCAGGACATAAATGCGATATTACTCCTTCCACTAAAAGGTAGGTACACAGTAATATTTAGAAATATTCTGGCATTATTTCAATGATAAAATCGGAAGAAAAACCTTAATTTGGGGAGGGGAATACCTAAGGGTACAATAAGTGCTTTATAAAAACAGGTAGCTTTAGAGCTAAGAAAGGGTAGACGTGTAAACCTTTGCTCTCCAGTGAACACTAAAACATGCTAAAAGGCCAGTGGCTTAAAATGGGAAAGAAGGCAGCTAGAACCCCCAGAATAAGATTGATATGATTACAAATTTGGGCAGCTATGGAGGCATGTCAGTTGTTTTCAAGTAGAATAATCAAATGTTAGGAGTAGAAAAGGGAAATGAAAGGAATTAAGGCTATGATGAAATTCTTATTGGAATAATTAAGACCAATAGTGAGATTTTGCAAAGATGTATCTGGCTATCCAAATTAGTAACATAATAAGGATAGCTAGAACAAGTTCATTTCCTTTCAAAGGTAAAGAATTTTTCTCCTAATGTTTTGGATTAAGTGAGGCCCAAATACAGAATAGAATCAAAATGAGAGCTCACCTGCAGATTAAAGAGATTTTATGTAAAAAAAAAAACTTGGATACAGTTTTTGATTTAGTGAATCTGTGACTGATAATAAACACAATCCAAAAATGTAATACTAAAAATTTATGTAATCAAAATTGCATGCTCATTTCTTGACAATTTAAAATGTAACATCTTTAATGGAGAGTGATAGTGTAATATCATAACATGGGTGTACTCATTGAGGCCAAAAATCAAGCAGAGATAAAAAGTGTACAAAAAGTTATTCTTACTTGTATTGGTCATAAATCTCCTAAGTTCTCTGCTTTATTTTAGTTATAGGAACATTAGCAATAAATACATTTTATTGCTTTAGTTACATGATTTTCAATTCATGATAACATGTTCCATCACTGAAGAGTTAATTTAAATAAAAACTTGAGGACTAGTAATTTTGTCCAAAACAAAGGGAGAATATAATGTTTACAATGGCACTAATCATTTAAATAGTATAATTACATCTTTCTCTTTAACATTAAAAGTAGAAAATTTTAGTTTAAACATTATGCAACACAATTTAAAAGAAGAGAATTACATTTTTAACGGTACATGAATGTATCCATGATTAATATTTTGCTGTGGTTAATGATGTAAACACATCAATCTTTTTTAACAGAAACCACACCCAACAAACTAAGATATATTTCTAATATATTCTTTACAAATGTATAGTTTAATTTTACATTAATGTGAAATGTAGTATTATTTTACATTTGAAATGTCTAATCTACAATACTAACCTTCAGCTGACAAAATCAGGATTTTACAAAATATATTTTTATATAAAATTCTTGGAACACTTTACTGCACTGATTTTTTATTTCTATGAGCATTTCCTAGAAGGTACTATTTATATTCATTTTGAAACTAATCATTTCCTATGTTTTAAAAAAAAATTTATTAGAGTATGGTAGATTTACAATGTTGTGTTAGTTTCAGGTGTACAGCAAAATGAATCAGTTACACATATACATATATCCACTCCTTTTTAGATTCTTTTCCCATATAGGCCATTACAGAGTATTGAGTAGAGTTCCCTGTGCTATACAGTAGGTCCTTATTAGTTAATCATTTCCTACCTTCCATGATTACTTAAGTATCTCTTATTGATATACTTCTGATTTTCTGAAATCTATTGTCTATGATTTTTGTACAGGTTCACTCATCTTTCCTGTCTGCAGAAAATATAAGTATTTCTATTGTTCCTATATGGCATAATAGGTTTTGATAGAAAAGTTACCCAAATTGTTTTGTTTCTCATAATAAATACAAAAACCCAAATAAGAAATATTTCAATTTAGAAATATTGACTACTTGCTGCTCACACACAATCTATATGGCTTGCTTGCTTGTTTTGCTGTCATTCTTTAACCAGTTTCCAACTGAGCACAGTCATCTCTCAGTTATGGCTGTGAAACACAATGCTGTGTAGAAAAGATATGGGAAGTAAGATTAAAAGCCATCACTACCTTTGTAGACTGCATGTGTGTATGTGTGCGGTATGTAATGCCATTCAACTCTTAAACAACTTCTACAGAAAGTTGAAATAGAAAACTAATCTTTAGCATTTCCTGGCAATTTTATTACTTTTATCATTTTCAGTAGTGAAGATGGTATAGTGCATCACTGGTTTAAAAACACAAGGTCTGAACAACATGAATTTTACTGAAACCCTTAAATTTAAAGCAGCTAAGATGGCTTATAAAATACTTGAAAAAATTATCTGAACAAACTCTTAGGCTGAATGTGAAGATTGCGAGGCTTTTTTCTCTGTAAATCTGGCCACTCATAAATACTTGATTACCTATACTTAACTAATATATAGATAAATTCTGAATAATCTAGGCCTGAGCCAGAAGTAATGATCACTAATTCTATATCTCTTACTAATGGAAGATATGTCCTTATGCAAGCCAGTTAATCTTTTAATTCCAGTTTACATAATAGTCAAATATCTTTGCTAAACTTACAGGGTTTTTGTGAGGATCATATAAGACACTACACGTAAACACACTATGCAGTAGTAAGACATTTTTGTAACTCCAATTATTTTTTTAAAAAGAGAGCATACTACTCCCAAGTGCTTGTGTTTTATTTTTCTTAAAAAACACCGAGTATTCTGGCAAAGATGGAAGGTTGAATATCATCTTTGAACACATGTTCTCTCCTATGGCATGAAACCACAAGGCAAAAGAGAAATGGATAGGGTGCAACAAAAAATTTTGGAAGCTGGAAAGCAGATAGATGAATTGTAACTGAGCTAACCAATGTTTAGGACCCCTTTCTCCCCTGTAAAAGTTTCTGAGATTGGCATCTCTACATCCGTCTCAAAGCCGGAATGATCAAACGTCTAACAAAAGTAGAATTTATTGAAAAAATGTCTTAAAAACAACTATCTCTGAGCAGCTTGGTGACTGCTCCATCCCACCCAAGCAAAGGACTAGAGGTTTTATTCTCTGGGAAGTAAACAAGAGTGCACTTGAGGAAGTTGAGCTACGGGGGCCCATACTGAAACCAGAAGGAAGAGGTTGGAGTCTACAGCCAATGTTGAAACCAGTCAGCACTCTGTCTGTTTTGGTTCTTTGAATTCCAACAAGATTTTTTTAAGCAAAACTGGACTGCTCTAAAGAGATAATAATAACAATAATAATATTAATAACAATAATAATAGTAATAATAGCAGTTAGCACATATAATAGTGTGTGCCAAACATTATTCTAAATTATTTATACATATTAAAATTTTTTAAGTTTTACAAGATTTCTATTAGGTGGTAGTATTTTTGTCCCCATTCTAAAATTAGAAAACCAAAACACAGAGTGCTTAATAATATGTCTAAATGTGGCCTCTTCCCAGCAAAACCAGGAATCAAACATGGGCAGATTAGCTACCAAGTTCATAGTCTTAATTATTGCACTATATCAACTGCATCTAAAGGCACATATCATGGATTTCCAACAAAACAACCCACTATATCACCCTAAAGTGAAGCTCATAGTTTTTCACCCTTAACTAAGCACCCAGAGATTGCAGTGAGTCTCTAACCTAAATTATAAAGACCAAAACAAATAAAATGGCATAAATGTCCTCAGAGAGGTAATAGATGCTGCACAAATGCAAAGAAAAAAAGTTAAATGGACTCTGTTGAAAGAAAATACATTCAGAGAATACATATTAAAAATCTGGTATCAAAAATGGAAACCTCAAGTGAAATGTAGAATAAAAGAGAATTTAAAACACTGCAATTGGCTTGACCTCTAATTTCAGAATATTTATATTAAATACATGTGGAATTATACTGATATGATACTCTAAGATCTAATGTGTAAGGAGGAAATAAGAAGCCTCAGCTAGTTTTATTTCTAATAAAATAGAAAATTGTTGAACATTTTCAAGGTAAAATAGACTGTAGGATCTCTAAGGTTAAAATCAATAGGTAGAAGCTGTATAAGTTAAAGAGTAGGAATAAGAACTCATTTAAGGTCAGTAAGCAGGTATTTAAAATTAATAATCAAATATTTGTATGTTGAGTGTGAAAGTTTATGTAAACTTATTTAGAAATAAGGATATACCAAGTTGCAATGTGAACTAAAGATCGTAGGTGGTAGGTGCAGCATGTTGAAAGAATGACCTGTATACTATGTTCTGCCGAATCTCCTGTTAGACTAAGGTTAGTTTCATTCAGTGAAGTAGCTACTGATCATTGCCAAGGAACGTGATAAAATCGTGGATGGAGACTAAGCTGCTGAGCTAAATGCACACAGCCTTTGAAAGTCCTCTAGCCACAGGGATACAGAGAAGTGAGGACCTACCTAGAACACCAGAAAAGACTCAGGAATTGGGACACAGCTTGGCCCTGTGCATCACTGTTGCCAAATTCATTAGGAAAGACATTCCAGAAGAATGTATTATTTAAGAGGAATATGAAAAATGAAAGACAGGTAATAAACTAAGCATCAAAAAATATAATTTTCTGTAAGGGAAGAATTGAGATAATGGCAAATTAGGGCATAGAAGAGAAACTATTCAGATAGAGTATAGCCAAGTTAAAAAAAATATTGAATTAGTGAAAAAAAAAGAATATCTTGTTTTACTCCTTTACTTCACAAATGAGAAAACTAAGGCTACTTGATAAGAAAAAAAATATTAGCAGTGAAGGTAGATTTGTAAAGAGTAAAATGCTGATAGGATTTATGACATCATGGTTTTAAAGAAGAATTTTCATTCCATAACAAGACAATAACTTCTTTGGCAAAAATGAAAAACATTCCTAAGTATTATCATTACAGTTAGGCTGTACATAGTAATATAAAGTCACGCAAATAAATCAAGTCTCAGAGATATTGCCTGAAGTGAATATTAAAATCAAAGCACTGTAAAGGAAAAGCATATTTAAAATGTTTGAAATAAAATCGTCTTATTTTCTCACACAACCCACCCCGCCGCTCTAAATACTGGAATAAATTTCTTTCTTTTGTGTGTGTGTGTGTCTCATAAAGACACTTTTCCTTCTGTGTTACATCAGACAGATTTAGGATGTCAATGTTTAGCAGTGTTTATTTTATCAAAATGCTGAGGCTTGTAAGTTGATTTGGTTTTTGCTACATCAGCACAAAACCAATAAAACTAGTTCATAAGGCACTGACCTTTTATAATAGCAGTTTTCATGGGCTATGAAACATCAACAGAAGGATAAAAGAAAAAATTCTTGTCAAGAATAAACTTACAAAGAATAAGAAATACAACACTTTTTAAAAATTCACAGATGCCAAAAGATTGTGTGCTTTACAATGAGCATTCAATATACTTAAAATATTTTAAACATATAGCTAATGATTCCAAATTTAAGGATACATAGCTTTAGTTTCTGATAGAACTCGAAATAAAGTTTGCAAACTGAAATTACCTGGCTCTTTGAAGATCTCCAATATCTAATGGGTTTTAGGCAACATTTTTCCTGAGCATTTTAGAGAGAGATTTTTAGAACAGGTAAGATATTGATACAAGGATAGTTCTTTGAAATTTTGTTTCTATCCCATCTAAAATGCTATGAAAGCCAATAAAGTAAGGCTTACTCTTGTACCATTGGAATAGATCTTTTATTGTAAGCAACATATTTTACAAATTCAAAGCCATTAAAAAAAATCTTTTGAGTTAAATTCTTTAGGACACAAATGAATTCTTCTCCCCCACTCACTGTGATTGCTGTCAAATACAAATTAAAATTTAGAAACCATCTTGTGTTCATTGGACCTATTTTTATAAACCTGTCAGATACCCTAAAAATGATAAGAAAATATTTGCTAGACCTGTAGAAGTTAATTTAAAATTAACTTTTTAAGTGTGTTCTAGAGGAAAGCTTATTTTCTTGAATAAGAGGGAAAAATCTTTAATATTAATCTTGTTTGAACTATCATAACCACAAAGCATCAACAGTACAAAGAAAATCCAGTACTATTTTGTAATATGTTTTTTATACATAATATTTGAAGCGTTGACTACAACTCAGATTTTTAAAAAGTTTATCAAGTAGTACAACACCTAAAACATCTTGAAGTAACTTTTAAAAAGACTTTATGTTAAGAACCCATTTATTTTTATTTAAAAAATAAACATTCATGAACAAATATTTTCTCACCTAAACCATAATGTGTGGCAGAATTAGTTGAACTCTGGTGTGTGGATGAAAGTGGTGAAATTACTAAAAGAAGAGGCAGTAATTTCTGATGATTTTCCATAATTACCAAAGTACATTTGGTGTCATTGGTACTTACTCAAATCATTCCTTTTCAATAAATTCTACATTACCAATTTGGTTTCTAATATTAACTTAAATATTTGGTTATAAGTGCTATAATAACATTTATTATTCTGTTATGAAAAAGGCACATGTAATCATTCCTAATATGTGGTTTGAAAAAGCCCATACCAAGGGAGACCTTGGTAAAGGAGAATTTGGCTGAGATTTGCATTTTAATTTTTTATTACAGTAAATAAATTACCAACAATAGTGGAACATATGTGCTAGGTAAGAACAGCTGAGCCCTATCTGGAGTCATCTGACCTTGGTCACTAGGAAATTAGAGTTAATTGAGGAAAACAGGACTGAAGCCATATGTGGTTCATATCAAAGGTGGATCTGAGGCTAGTGCAGTGATCTGAAAGCATTTGGTTGTTAGCAAACCTGTCAGGCCTTGGAATAATTCTGGCAGTTTTATCTTGAAGCATCTGCAATCTATTAAAACAGGATATTTGAAGAGAAAGACAATGAAAGAGAATTGCTCTTCTCATCGTTACGGAGAGTTAATAGAAGAATAAGAGAGAGAATTATGACTGAGCATAATAGGATGGGCAGCAGGTTTAAAGTGACTTGGTGCAGTTAAAGGCAGTTATCCTTTTGAGGCAGTTGAGCCAGGATTCGATAGTTCATTCTGCACTATTCAGAATCCCTACTGATGATTCTTCTGGTCATTGCATTTTATTCTTTAAATGAGATATCTTGAAATTTCCTGGTCAGATATTTTCTTTTCTTATAAATAATAGTAATCCGCAATATAGTTTACTATCATTTGGTCAAATTTAAATAAAATTAGGAAACTTGACTTCACTGGGTCAATGGAGGACCTTGAACCACAGTTTCTTGGCCATATCTAACAAAATGCTTCCCTAACAATTTCAAAGAAATGTTACGAGGAATAAATGAGAAAATTCATATAAAGTCACTTCGACAAGCTATAAAGCTCTCTAAAGATATCAGGATTTTATTCTTATTGCAAATTTTATGTGATCAATCAGTGGAGGAACATAGTAACTCTCTACTAGGACTGCAGCATATAACTACTATATTCTTATATCTCTGGCTTTACCTTTAGAATAATTTATAGGAACATGGAAACATTCACTTGCTTACCCATTCACTCACTTGTTCTTTCATATTTATTGAGCACCAGCTTGGTGTAAAGGACCATGCCAGGCACTATGCATGTAGAGGTTAGACCAAAACAAAGCATGGCCCCTGTCTTAGCAAAGCTTAATGTCCCATATATACAGGAAAAGTAAACTAAGAATTATGAAATGGTGTGATAAATGCCTTGACAAGGGACAGATGAGGTGTAACCTAAATTGATGAGGGGATGTATGACAGGAAGTCAGAGGAAATAATTCCTTTTCCTTTAGGATTCAAATCAATTACAGTTTTGCTGGGTCTCTCCTTTCTAATTGAAACTCTGAACTATAAATAGGTGTGGGGAAAAAAATCCTCAACACTTGAAACTCTTAAAGGAATCATTGTTCTCGCTTTCAGCCAGTACCCTTTCCAGGATTTCTAAACTCTTCAGGGAGATGCAAACCTCATCAAAATACTTTAAGAATGATGTTTAGATACACAATGTTTGTATTGCTGTAACCTTGTATACGTCAAAATATACACAAAATGGATACTTTGTTTCTAAATAGTGAATAAATGACCTTAGTTGGCCTAGGGAGAAGAGAGAAACAGTTTGAATCACTTCTCCATCCACTGGCTAAACATGCATACTTAATCACGATACCCATGAATTTAATATGTATAAGGTAATTGCATCAGTGATTATATAAATCACTAACCTGAGGTACATTTTTTTCTGGCCACACCATGCAGCTTATGGGCTCTTAGTTCCCCAACAAGGGATCCAACCTGGGTCCATGGCAGTGAAAGCACTGAGTCCTAACCACTGGACTACCAGGGAAGTCCCTGAGGCACGTCTTAAGTAGAAGAGCCACATCTGACCTAGGTGCTTGAACTTGCCATTTTCTCTAGCTTGACTGTACTTCCCCTGCATATCTGTATGCCTCACACCTCTACCTCCTTCTGATCTTTGGTCAAACATCGCCTTTCCAAAGGGACTTCCACTATTTACTCTATTTATAATTCCAATTCCAATGTAACACAGATATGCCTCCTGCTTGTTATCCATAGCACTTAATAACTATGTAGTATATTACATATTTCCTATTTTTATTTATATATCTGTTCAGTTCCTATCTCCCTTTGCTGTGAGATAAACTGCATGAAGATGGAGATTTTTGCCTTGTTTTGTTCATCATTATAGCATCTCTACTTAGAATAGTGCCTGGTGTACAGTACGTACCAGTAGCTATTTATTGAATAAATGAGCTAAAAAAAATAAATGAATAAATGTGTACAATGGAATTATTTCTCTTGTGCTAGAATTTAGAAGACAGGAATATTAGTCTCAGCTCTGGTGTTACCAAGCTAAGTGATATTTCATGAGTAATTTCATATCTCTAGAACTCAGTTTGCTCATCTGCAGAATAAATGGGTTAAACCATATAAATTCTATGATATCATTCACCAGAGACAGTCTATATAATTTTACATATTTAGAAGAATAGGCACATTTACTTTTTTCATATTCTGTTCATGCCTTAATTTAATAAGGAAAAGAATACCATTGGCCTAGTTTTAAAGCAAAGCATAAAGAAATCCACGTCACTGTACTGCATAAATAATTTTCAACCCTATTTCAATGTTAAAGTGTAGCTTTAATGTGTAAACGAAAAATACTAAAATGTATTTCACATTCTACATATCTCAGGGATGGGAAGTAAATTAGTGTCCTCTTTGTTCTTTTCCCACTTTTAGACCATCACTGTCCCACCCCTTTTGGAAAACAAACAAAAGTATAAACCTTTGTTCTGTTAAGACTCATGCCATACAAACGTACTACCTGATTCCTCTTACTACAGTCTTCTATTCATTTTCTGGTTATGTCATCATTCTTAAAAAACTGTAGTGCCCAAATGTTGGTTTCTATTAGTGATGAACTAGTAAATGTTTTAACAATTTGGCTCTCTGGACTTCCCTGGTGGTGCAGTGGTTAAGAATCCGCCTGCCAATGCAGGGGACACGGGTTAGATCTCTGGTCTGGGAAGATCTACATGCCGCGGAGCCCTAGAGCCCACGAACCACAACTACTGAAGCCCGCGCACCTAGAGCCTGTGCTCTGCAACAAGAGTAAGCCACTGCAATGAGAAGCCCACGCACCGCAACAAAGAGTAGCCCCCATTCGCGTCAACTAGAGAAAGCCCGCACGCAGCAATGAAGACCCAACACAGCCAGAAATAAAAATAAATAAGTAAATAAATTTATATATTAAAAAAACAGTTCAGTTTGGCTCTCTGGAAAAGTGGAAAGGCCAGATTTGTAGCATTTCCTGGTTTTTATGGTTTAAATATTCCCACTCTCACCATTTGAAACTATGGACTTGATACCAACAAAACTATGAAATTCTTAAAAATATAACTCCTGCAAGTCAATATAAGCCAGCTCCAGTATACCCCTTCTTCTCCTTCCCCCAAAGTCCTGAGTGATTTCTCAGTCATTTGACCATCATTTCCAATCACTTTCTTACTAGCACCTCATTCACCCCAAACCATGGTTGTATATATCAACACCTGAAATATCTTTGCTTCAAAATCAATTATTCAAATATCCTACTCTGTGATTATAACCTCTTTCTTTCCTAGTTTTCTTATTTCGTTTCTTTACTGGTTGTAGCTTCCAATCTCACTGGTGTCTCATGCCTGTTAATGACCTACCTTCCAATTCATTTGCTTCCTCTACTTCTTTATATTCCACTTTGTTCAGGTGAGCTTCCACGATCCATAATTTAAAAATTATTGTTGCTAATATCCTAAACTCATTAACCTCTCTCTCTTTTCTTTGGACCACCTAACCTAACAAAAACCTGAGTAAACCCAACTCTTCACTTCCTCTAAGTCTGTATCAAGGCAGCACAGTATTGCTGGAGAATCTCATACTATCATTATGAAGAGCAAAGCAAAGCAGATGCTCATCGCTGCCCAGAAAGTATAATACTTCTCTCAATTTCTTCTCCACAATTCCTATTTCAACTTTCCCTCCTTTCCCAGAACTCAAAACCTGTGGATTCATTCACTGTTGGAGGTTGATCATTGCTTCATAGAGAAAAATTAAACCGTGTATGGGAGCTGACTCAGACACCAAGCCAAAGCCCTTCTCACAGCAAAAATCTTCTTAAATCATAATCTCTCCTCTCTCTTTCTGTTCTGTTACCCTTTCTTCCAAAGGGAATCCTTTATTTTGTGGTTTGTATTCTACCACATCCTTTTTTTTTTTTCAGGAATATTAACACACTGATTTCTCTCTTATTACTCCTCTTTGATAGCATTTTGGCATTCTCAAACCTTTTAGATCTTAACTTCCCTTCATCTAGTTGACATTCCTTCCACCTCTAGTTACCATACTTTCTCTTTCCTCCCCTTTACAACAGAATTCATCAAAGAGTTGTCTTCATTATTTCATTTCTTTATTTTCTACCCAATCCTCTATACACTCCAGTCTGTTTTCCAGTCACATCCTTTTACTGAAATAAATCTGACTAAATATACCAATGACCTCCATATTTTTAAATATAAGTAGATTTTTAAATTTTTTGTCCTCAGGTCACCAGACCACCCTTCAACATGCAATGCCCTTAACCATTCCTGCATTCCTGACACACTCTCCTAACCACTCTCTTCACATCCACTGCTACCCCTTCCAGTTTCTTCTCTACACTAAGCCAGAATGATCTTTCTAAATCTCAAACTTGGTCATGTCAACCCACAGTTTATTAACTCTCTTACAAGGCTCCCTGCTACTCTCAAGATGAAAAGATAGTAATAACACAGGCTACAAAGTTCTAACAGGCAAAGCTAGTTGACTACCCATTCTCTCATTATTTTCTAACCTCTTTCTAACAATATATATTTCCTATCCTCCTGTTCATAACAAGATAATCATGTAACCCAATTATGCCCAATGACATAATAAAAAATGTTGATGGGGCTTCTAATGAACACTTTTTGATAGGGCAGATTCAGTTGGCATGCTCCCAGAAGCTTCCTAGACTAATTCTATGTTCTCATAGTACACTGTAGCCATCCTTTGCAGTTTTTAAGTATATATTCTATTTAATTATCATTGGGTTAATTTCCATATTCCTCATGACTTTTTTTGAGTCATGCTGTCTAGTGTATCTCTACACTTAGTACAGGTACTGAAAGAAAGGCACCCAATAAGTATTTGAAAGAATGAATACAGTGCACTAATGAAGTGATAGGCAGTTAGTTATGAAACACCAGGTTATTATCAAAAATACAGTATCACTGAAGAAGCATCCTAAGGAAAAATTCAAGAATACATGTTTATTAATTCTAAAGTATTAACTACACATAAAGTTATTATAGAACAGCTGAAGGAAATATTCAGATCAATCATAAAGATTTATTAAATCTAATCTTCATGCAGGTAAGTTTAAGTAATAGGCTAATTATCATTAACGTTAGAATCCATTAAATGAAGACTCAGATTGATATTGCTATATATATTCTTAACTCTTTTTCTTAAAACTACCCTTAGCTTAGAACTTATTATGTGAAAATGCTATGCTAAGCATTTTAAGAACACAATGTTAATTAAATACTCATATCCCTGTGAGATAGGTTTTGTGATAACCATCACAAAATGAGAAAAGTGTGATTAGGGTAATTAAACATCTATCCCAAGGCTTAAGGCAGACTCACCACTTATATACTAAAGCAAGTTTCTGTGAGTTATAACAGTAGGCACAATTTTGCTGAAATTGCTTTTCTGTAATTAATTGTTGGTATTATTTAAGGCAGTGATTTAGAGATAAGCCAAAATATACTTTCCAAAGTAAGTACTGTAAGATGAAGCAAAATAGATGCAAGACAATAGATTCTGGCTAACAGGTTAAACAATCATAAATTTAAAAGGAAACACCCAAAATACTTATGCAGAACAATAATATATGTAATGAAAAAAAGAACACAACAAAATCCAGTAGAAATACCAAAAAAAGAAGGAAAAAGACAGAATTATATGCATAGTATGATTGAGTTGAATAGTTTTCAAGAACCATCCTTTGAAGTTAACTCCAAAACTGATATTTTTAAGTATGTGTTAAGTGATAACTAAATAAAGCTAAATTAACCTTAAATTTAAGAGGATGGTAAGAATAGTTTGGCTTGTCAGTGAGTGTGTGTGAGATATGTTGGCAACCTGTTCAACTCAGGAGTGCAAAAAGAATATTTTAAGCAGCTAGAGGCTAAAATCGATCCAGTTCCAGGCCAGCTTACATGGAACATGAGTAAGTATCCAGCATTTACCAGCATGGGGTCTCTTCCAGGCAGGAATGCCAACAATTACATGGTTTATTATTTTACACTGTTGTCCATCAAAGGCAGTGGTGAAAACAACTTGCGTGTATTCTACCCATAACACTTTTGTATTTAACTAAAATTACTTTTGTCAAGCCTTCATCCTTTGTTTTGATACAAAGATCTCTGCTAGAATCTTCTATCTGTAACTTAGAGTGGAAATAGGTCACATGTGGCTATGTCTCTAATTAGTATTCATTTCTAGCATCCAATAATCATTACAATTTAGAAAAGCATAGATTTTTGTGTTGTCTTTTATGTACTGTCTCGATAATATTGGCAATTAACTTTGCTTCTTCTTTTGTCCAAAGTTTTAATTTGGTACCCACCTATTTTTTTTTTAATAACTCCCCATCTCTGAGTTACAGTTCTATATACCAAGGTAGCTACAGGTCTGACTCCATTTTATTCTTGCTTGCAAAAGCTTAAGCTTTAATTTTGTTCAATAGGCTCCATCCCATGCCAGACCTTTCTTTCTCTGCAGACACAATCCCTCAAGAAGAGTAGACCTGGCCAAGCTTTCTATACCAGTGACCTATGTTGTTTTCCAAATAGGGCCAACCTTGAACTTTATTTGATCACAGGTAATCTATGTAATCCATGGAACTTTCAACTTCTTTTCCAGAAGGAATGTCTACATTTTTAGAGTGAATGACCGAAGTATAAGGTATAGTAGTATTAAAAACAAGCAAACAAAAACTCCAAATAAGCTAGGTTTCCAAAGTGTAGTTACAAAAATAAATGTGTGTACATGTATGTGTTCCTATTTAGTCAGCCAATTTTGTCAATTTTTTGAATGAGGAAAAGCTACTTAACTGAAAATCTATCTTCCCTCAAATTCATTTAACAAAGTACATAAAGCTCTTTATCAAGTTTTGAAATGTTACCTAGTTAAGTGTATGTAAGTGATTTTTCAAATTATAACAAAAAGACCCATTTATAAGGAAAAGAAAAAGAAAGTTAATGTTAAAAACTAGAGAGGAGAATTGTTCTTGACAATGCCAATGAACTTAAAAAATAATATGGATTGCTTGGATAAATATCTAACTATACTCATAAAAAACAAGAAAATTTTCTGACATTTATATGCAGAGAGCTTTTGTCCTTAAATGTGTTGTCGCCAGCCTGGCCATACTGTGGTTGAAACAAATAAACGAACGTATAGGCTAGTATTTAAAACACAAACTGACTCATACTCACAAAATTAAGTTTTTAAAATTTTGAATTAATTTTGGATGTAATTGAAGTTTCAAGGCCACTTTAAAAAATTACAACCATAATTCAGCCTTCTTAATGCACAGGCATGGGAGTTCAGCTGTGACTAAAAATGCATGAAATTAGATATGGATGAATTTAGTTAAATAAAAGAAACATCAATAGAAAATATGGTGCAAAATAAAAATATTAAATCTAACTTAGGAATGTGATTCAGAATACCAATAAATCTCTAAAAAGACAAAACAGTAAAACTTTAGGTCATCACCTTCATTCTCATTAATAGGCATTAAAACTCTATTAAAAATACAAATTAGCAAATTTCTAACCAGAAGCTAATGAATAGCATTAGTTAAAATTGCATTATAAATAATACAGTATAAAAACGATCTGAAGAGAAATTAAAGTTCAGTAAACATAACATAGATGAACGTTTTATTTGTAATATATTTATATGACTATTCACTCTGTGGAGAGTATAATTTTAACCATCTAATCACTAATAGGGAAAGTAAAACTGAAGGACTAGTTTACCTTCAGTATTGATAGGTAATGATAATTTGGTACTCACTTTTGCATTTGAGAATTTTATTGAAACAAAGCACTTCTCTACTCTGATACTTAATAGCTGGGAAATTAGTAACAACACTAACAATATTAGAAAATACAGTGCAATATTATTTGAATTTTTTCTGTTTAGCCATCTGTCTTTACTAGTCATATTTTCTATCTTGCCTTAGAAAACAAACAAAAAGTGTTTTTCATAAAAAGCGTTAGTCTTTTCACTAGAATGAATGTGTTCTATTTTTTACTTCCCATTTGACTGTGACCATGTCCAGAAGCACATAGCTCTCTATAAAGAGAAAATGAAACAATAACTTCTTGTTATATGAACATTATCTAATCAACACATCTAAATAACTGTTGCACCTTCAACATAGTCACTTTATTTTAAACTTGCTTGCATTTTTTAAATTCTTTTTTTAGAATTGCCTTAAGATGTTATACTATATCTTTTCAAATACACTCATTATTAACAATTTTATAACCTATTAGGGTAAATTTTCTTTTTGAAATAAGCCAAAGTATTTGGAGTAAAACAATGTAAGTGTAGGCCATACACTCATTTTGCTGTTAGTGTTCTGAAAGCAAGGATAGCTATAAAGTAAAAGAGCTGGTTTTCTTGTGCTGTGTCTAACTAAGTGTGTTCTGAAAACAATTCCAAAAGGAAAGCTCTAAGAATTTTTTTTAGCAAATCACAGTATCAAATTTAGTTTCTTGAGGTGTTTCCTTTGTGAAATGTTATTCATTTCCTGTATACAATCTACAGTATTTGTACCTAATGTAGTCCTCTTAAGTTAAAGATTTTTTTCTTTATTGTAAATATTTTTATTTATCTAGCAGAAAAATATTTACATAAAAACTAAATCTGCCTAAAATCACTTTAACATCTGTATGGGTAACATGATGTTAAATTGGATATTTCAGTTGAGGCACCAAGAAAAATTGGACTTAAAGCACAAAGTGCGAAATGGACAACCGTGAGGGCATTTCATGGTATATCTAGAAGCAATCAGATGATTGATCCACAAGGGGATATAAAAAGATCATGAATTAAGCATGAACATTCTGAGGATAATTTAAGAGACAGTTGTGCTCTGCTTATGATTCTCAGCACTCTTTGCCTTGGTTTAGGTGGGAGTATGTGCGGAATGTACCTCATATTCCCAAACTGGTTGAGACGGTGACAACTTGAAGAGGTTAATCCAAGTCCCCTGCATCTGTTGACATGGAAAACTGGTGCCCTTCACACAGTTTGGAAAGCTAAAGAATAAATGCCTACAGATGAGAAGTAACTCCATCCATTTTCAAGGTGGCACAGGTGTTTGAAACCTCAGGATAAAATGCAGGGATCTGAGTAAGAATGTTAGTCTTTGTTCAAGGGGGCAGTTGCCATGAGAAAAGGTAGTTTACTCTCCAGTTAGCACAAATTCAGCACTTGCTGACTTAGGTATCACAGCTACTTCACCAGAACCCTGTTGTTGATTCTAATGAAGTTGCAGATGTTGAGGAATTCTGCCTTTGCTGATGGCAAGTTTCTTGTTACAACATCCATCAAAAAGATATTATGTCAAGACAGCATCAAACCAGCTGGTAAAGACAAATTTTGAGATGGCAGTTTGACTGACTCCAGTCCTAAATTTTGGCTGATGACATCTTTTTGACTTGATAAAACTAAGCAGAACTGCTAGCATAAACA
Organism: Hyperoodon ampullatus; assembly: GCF_949752795.1. Classification (NCBI taxonomy): domain Eukaryota; kingdom Metazoa; phylum Chordata; class Mammalia; order Artiodactyla; family Ziphiidae; genus Hyperoodon; species Hyperoodon ampullatus. Next base: position 33,653,532 of record NC_136925.1, on the reverse strand, counting down.
ACAAATTTGCCCGAGCAAATGCTACTAACAAAATATCTGCTTAAATGAAGCCAAGGCAAATTTTATTTGTTTTAAAGAGTTGAGGCATTATAGCCAACTGGAAACACCATATCAGACTATTTCTTAAAATCCTTCTATAGGAAGAAAACCCCACAATGTTTGAACATTTATTTCAAACAAAAGGAAATGATATTAGAATAACTCACAGAATATTTTAAAGTGTTGCTTAGTTACTTTTAGAAAACAAGGTGCATTGTTAGTAAAATAATTAATTAAAATTAAGTTTTCTTTAAAATCTTTCCTAGCAACATTACCATTTTTTAAAATGTTGCTTAAGTTGTCGTAAAGCTGTAGTTATTTATTGCACTCAAGTTAAGAAAGCTAATATACAGGCATATGCCTTGGTCTAACTTTTCATGATTTCCAAAGTCTCCTATTTGTAGTAATTTTACCTCAGGAGATTGCATGTACCTATTTAACTAGGCATTTGACATACAAGGATACAATTTTCTGCCTAAAATAATACACAGTGTTCCTGAATGTGTCCATGAAGCCCATATACAACAGACAGCAGACAGTTATACAGAAAAAGTTCAGAGAAGTAAAGCCAAGGACAGGGGATAGGTGTAGGCAAAAAGGCAGTCATTAATGCAGTAAAGGTACTTAAGATATCAACGAATTTTTATGTATATGATGTTTTAGATAGTAATTAAACTGGAACTCATTACCTTCCATTCAAAGGTTTGGTCAGTCTATAACTTCCCTCTACTGCTGCCACTTGGGGGAAAGAAAAATTTCTCCACAGTGTCTGTTGAAGGCATTCCAAAGAGAATGACATGTACCCTTATCTTTAAAAATATCACATTGACCTAAGCGTTAGTAAACTAGGAACAGCAATAGTATAGAATTATAGAACTACCATTTCTGGAGATGCACACATCTCTCATATTTAAACAACTGCAAGTGGAGGCCAAATACTCTTAGAATTTATATAAAAGCCCTGCCAGAATTAGCCATTACAATGAAGATACAGTGGGACCCTGTTCAAAATGGGGTGAGTAAAAGTAAGTCCATGGTACTGAACTACATAATTTAAAAAGTGTTTCATTAGCTGGATCTGTTAATTCTTTTTCATTTTTTGTGTTCAGAGAACATAGAAGACACAACTACATGACCATGAAATATGCAAAACAAAAACTAATTAATACATACTTAGATATACATTTTTTCAAAATAACCAGTTTGACTAATTTATTTCAATTAATTTAAACAAATAATCCTTAGTGAGGTTAATTTTTAATAATTTGATCTAAGTACTCTTCTGTAACTTACAACAGTAGGGAATTAGTTCTTCTGATATATTTTATTATAACTATGGATATATGTGTATATACACACATGCATGTATATGTTAATATATATAAAATATTATGTATAACACAGTATCCCATAATAATGCATTGTTCTAAAAACTTTTCTCAAAAGTTATATGATAAGATGGTTCTAGCTCTACATGGTTTTACAGTAATTTGTTCTTTTTCAAAATCCTGAAGTACTCATTTTCAATAAGATTCACTACAATTCACTAGAAGTTAACCTTGGATTCATTAGAAAACATAAAATCATTTTTAGAAAAGAGACATACCTTTAGAAAACATTTTATAGTTGGAAAAGCCAAAAGTAAAACCTTAGATAAGTCATCTAACATTTATATATCCTATGTATTTTATGTTTTAGAGGCAGCACTACTTCTAGAATTCATCCTCCAAACTCCCAGAGTTTATTATTAATGATAGATCATCACAAACAGATCTCACGAGTCTTTTTTTGTTAGTTATCATCTTTGTCTACCTCTTGCTGATTACGTCCATAGAAAACAGTTCTACTCTTCTCGGTCACCAAAACCCATCCTTACTTGTTTTCTGCATCAGATGACCTTGCGTCCAATTTTGCTGAAGCTGTTCATGTCGGTTCCCTCAAATTCCTCATGCCTACCTTGTATATTATCAGAACTATGCCCCCCTGTATTTACACCTCTATGCTGTTGCATGATCATGTGCTCTTCTTCTTCTCCAAGTCTTCATTCCAAAAACTAGGCTCTCTCTTCATTGTCTTTCCCGTCTCTATCTTTCAAATAACTTCTTCCTATTTGCACATTGAACAGACTAATGGCTTTCTCACTTTCTTTACCCAGTCTCCTTGACATTCACTCTCTTCTCTCTTGCATTATACAAAATTATATTTTCATGGCTCCACCTTTCTAATCCACTTTAAGGTGTTCTTTTTTTTCTTTTTTCTGCCTTCTAACATTTGATTTCTCTAAAGTTCTGCCATTGCCTTTTCTTCCCAACTTCACCTTTGGTGAAAACTTTAAGAATATGAATAATAATATATTAATGGCATGCTTTTCTCATCTAAGGCTCTCTGGGTAAGCAACAAAACATGTCTAATTATTTAACGTTGCCATTCACTTTTGATTCCAGCCTCTTAAACTTAGACCAGCTCAGAGTGAATGAAACTTCCTCCCCAAGAAAATTTGGTTTTCCCAACTTACGTTCATGTGCATGGTATTAACTCATTCTACTTTCTTCCCTATCACCTAGAATCAAAATTGTGCACTCCATATTTTTTTTCACTCCATATATTTTAATACAATTCAGTGTTTAAAGTATAATAAGAATGCTTTATGTAAATTCTCTCATGCTATTTTCTGTGAGAAAAACAATAAATATGTGGTACAAGTTCTTCCTCATGTAGCTTAGATTCTAAGAGGAGGGTCAAAAGAATACAGATATTGATGATGGAAAGTAGATAAATAAAGCCACAAAGTGAAGGTGGCAAGAAAGAATATTCTAATAGGCTACGAACTCCATTTCTAAATGTCTTTGTCATTTACCATTCCCTTATCTATTCTTCAAATGTTATTTTATTTCAGGACCTTATTACTTCTCATTCAAACATACTATGAATTCTTAAATTGATCTATTTTCCTCCAATCTCTCTCCTTTTCAATTACCTTTTTAAAATATAATTTTTGAACACTCCACTCTGCCCCAAACAGTTAAGATTATGAATTTCTACAAACGCCCTCATAGGCTGTAACCACACTTCATGGAGTTACCTTTAAGGAAACTCCCATATTCAAATTGGCATGTAGGTTTTACTAGGACCAATTGTCTTAAAAGCCGGAAATAAGTTTTGTTCACATTTGTATCATGCACAGCACCCAAGGTAGCATTTTATACATAATAGGGACTCAGCAAATATTCATTGATTTCCACAGAATTTAGATACTATAGTATTTTCAAATTATTGAAAAGACTCCTATAAATTTTTTCCAAAATTAATACTAATTATTTTCATTTAAAATGACATAAGAAACATATTTATTATTTTTATCAAAAATGTGTTGCATGAACATGAAGATAATTTTAATGATAGTGATAATAATGATGTACTATCAAGTGATAATATATAATTATTTACAGTTATAGTAGAACTTGCACATACATAACTCAATTGATCTTCCCAAACATTGTTCTATTAAACATATTATGGAAAAGAATCACGAGACTTAGAGGAGTCAAGGGACTTAATAAAGGTCATTAGTTTAATGAGAAATGATGCTGAGTTTAGATGCCTTGTTATTTGTTCCCAAATCAAATAGTCTTTCTACCAAAATCTCCTAATTAATTCTACCAAAGAATAATAGAAGATAGAGTCCTCTATTTTCCTGGACTTGCTCAGTAATTCAATCTCCAACAAATAATTTTTTGAAGATTTGTTTTATTCCTTATGACACAATTCTATTTTTTCTCTACATTAATATTACACAAAATATTTACTTAGCAGAAATCTTGGTTATGGGCTGAACTGTGTCCCGTCAAAATTGATATGTTGAAATCCTAACCCACAGTACCTCAAATTGTGACTCTATTGGGGATAGCTGTCTTTAGACAGGTGATGAATTTAAATGAGGCATCAAAGTGGGCCCTAATCCAATCTGACTGGTGTTCTTATAAGAGAAAAGCTGGACACAGAAAGAGACACCAAGGGTGCACAGGTGCCGAGGGAACACCAAGTGAACACACAAAGAGAAGGTAGCCAAGAAGAAAGACTTCAGAAGAAACCAGCTCTACTAGCATCTTGATCTTGAACTTCAGCCTCCAGAACCGTGAGAAAATTAATTTGTTGTTTTAGCCACCCACTCTGTGATACATTATTTTGATAGCCCTAGCAAACTAATAAAATTGGGTAAGATGTAAGAGATTTTAATTTACTGTATCCGAAGCTTTAGTTAAAGATAGTTTACTGGGCAAAGTGTTATGCTTTAGCATTCTAAACAATGGTCCAGTGGAAAAATTAATGCACCAGGGAAGTGTCTAATATATCAATGATAAAGCTTATTTATCTGAAAAGTTTGGGTCAATGAAGAGATTTACGCCTTTAAATTATGCATAGGACTGAGTAAACCCTCTATTGTTATTCCTGGCTCCGATACATACTTATACATAGAGCTGGAGCTTCTGGCATTTCCTTGTTTAAATTTTATAATAGCAATAAAATTATATGACGAATTTATAAATGATGTCATCCTAAATATATAGCAAAAACAGACATATTACAATTTATAGATTGCTTACTAATCTTTCATTTCAAGATCAGCATTCTAATGAACTTCTTTCACATAGTTATATACAGAGGATATGTGTAAGATTACATGTGCATTATGTATATATATATATATATATATTTCTTATATATATATATATATATATATATATATATATATATATATATAGTCATATCCTAAAGTAAATTATAGGCCATTAGCTATATATATAGTTAATTTATATATATATATATATATATAATGTTTCTATCTCAGTCAATACAAACCTAATTATCAAAATTCATAAGTAATAAAATGTGTAGAAAAAGGACATGAGAACTTACTAGTTCCTGATAAGTGGATAAACACAAGCTGTTGAAAATGTGCACCTCCCCACATAAGTTAAAAAGAGATTATTGATGCCATAAACTGATATTAACATTATGATAAACCCCTGGAGACACAAAAATAATGAGTTCTGTTGTGGAGAGAAAAACTTGCATCTGAGAAAAGGGGATGGTAGTGTTAATCAACATAGGGTGGGAGACCTTTATACATAAATCCCTTTGCCTCCTTCATATTGGATGTATTATAACCCACTCTATAATGATTCTAAATAGGAGAAATAACAATAGATGAGCCCTTGTAGTGTGAGATGGAGAAAAACAAGTGGCACCAGAGGGCCGTGGAATGAAGATGTGCAACAGGTACAGACTATGTTTTCATCCCTGGGAATTGAATTGCTTCTGATTATCTTCTCATTCATTATGTGGAATTAGAAGTTACAACTTTGAAATGTGGATCTTAAAAATAAGCAGGCCTTCAAGGTAGATATAGGAAGAGTCTCAGAAGGGATGGTCCACTGTGGCAGGGAGAGGTTGATGAACAATTAAGATCAAATTGCAAAGGCAGTAGACTTGTCCAGGGGCATACCTCACCTCTCTCTAACCTCCTAAAGACTCCACAAAGGGTATGAGCCAGAGACTAGCCTTTCTCTCCTCCCCTCAATTTCTTATTACAACTTGAGGCAGATAATGTTTCCAGAAGAATAAAAACTTACAGAAAAAAATAACTGATAAAAAGGGAATATAAAATGCTGTAAAAGATAATACACTGAACAAGAGAGAGCAAAATAAAGAGAATTAATGGAACAGATACATTAAAGAAAACAAAATAAGGTTATAATTAAATAAATAATTGATGATATGCAAAAAGCAAAGGAATATTGACCAAATAAAATGCAAATATAAAAAAGGAAAGTGGAGATACTAGGTAATAAAATATGATATTGAAATAATGAATAAAATAAATCTATAGCTACAACTAAAGAATGCTTCTATGATTAGAACTCATTTAGAACAGTTGGCTGAACTAAATAAAGGGGGGCAGGAAATAAGGGAAACAAAAATAAAATTTTAATTCCTAGTTAGTAAGACAATACAGTATGTCAGATGAATAGAGCTTTCAGAATGCTAAGGAGGATAAATTTTTAAAAATCTACTTCTAGTTACACTGTAGAAAGTTTTAAAAACTTCCAAAAAGGGGCCTCCCTGGTGGCGCAGTGGTTGAGAGTCCGCCTGCCGATGCAGGGGATACGGGTTCGTGCCCCGGTCTGGGAGGATCCCATATGCCGCGGAGCGGCTGGGCCCGTGAGCCATGGCCGCTGAGCCTGCGCATCCGGAGCCTGTGCTCCGCAACGGGAGAGGCCACAACAGTGAGAGGCCCGCGTACCGCAAAAAAAAAAAAAAAAAAAAAAAAAAAAAAAAAAAACTTCCAAAAAGGAAATCAAATCAATCCAAAGGAAAAGCTATTTTATGGGTCTTCACAACAGCAACGTTAGATATGAAAAGCCAAAGGAGTAATAATGCTAAATAGTTGACAGAAAAAAAATAGAATCTAAAAAATTTTACCCAGCAAATTAGCAGATAAATGCAATGACAAAACAGTTTTTGGTGTACAAGAACATTCTTTGCCAACATACTTGAAGAAAGAAGAATTCAGTGGAGAAATTCAGAAGTATTTTAATCTAAATTAAAATGAAAATAAAATGTATCAAAATTTATTGGTTAGAGATAAAGCAGTAGCAATACACATATATATATCAGAAAAGAAAAAAAGATTCAAATCAATTACTTCAATTTCCACCCTAAGAACTAGAAAAAGGAGAGTCAATGAAACCAACAGTAAGCAGAGAAAGGAAATAATACAGATGAGAGTGGAAAACAGTGAACTAGAAAACAGAAGCACGATAGAGAAAATCAATGAGATTAAAATCCAGGTCTTTCTAAAAGTCAATAAAATTTACAAGCTTGAAGCCAGACTGATCAGGAACTAAAGAAAGATGAAAAAAATTAACAGCATCAGGAATGAGAGAATTGACACCACTACAGATTTTACAGATATAAAAAGAAATAATAGGGCTTTCCTGGTGGCGCAGTGGTTGAGAATCTGCCTGCCAATGGAGAGGACACGGGTTCGAGCCCTGGTCTGGTAGGATCTCACATGCTGCGGAGCAACTAGGCCCGTGAGCCACAACTACTAAGCCTGCACGTCTGGAGCCTGTGCTCTACAACAAGGGAGGCCGCGACAGTGAGAGGCCCGCACACGGCAATGAAGAGTGGCCCCCGCTTGCCACAACTAGAGATAGCCCTCACACAGAAACGAAGACCCAACACAGCAAAAATAAATTAATTATTAATAAACTCCTACCCCCAACATAAAAAAATAATAATAATAATTAGGTAATATTATGAACTTTATACCAATAAGTTCAACATAGATGAAATGGACAGATTTCTTCTAAGGCACAAACTACCAAAGCTCACTAAAAATAAAATAGACAACTTGAGTAAATCTGTATCTATGAAAAAATAAAATCTGTCATTAAAAATTTTCCTACATGGCGCACATGGCTTCCCTGGTGGCGCAGTGGTTGAGAGTCCAATGCAGGGGACGCGGGTTCATGCCCTGGTCCGGGAAGATCCCACATGCCGTGGAGCGGCTGGGCCCGTGAGCCATGGCCGCTGAGCCTGCACGTCTGGAGCCTATGCTCTGCGGCGGGAGAGGCCACAGCAGTGAGAGGATCACGTACCGCAAAAAAAAAAACAAACAAACAAAAAAAAAAACTTTCCCACAAAGAAAATTCTACGCCTAAGTGACTTCACTAGTAAGTTCTACCATACATTTAAGATAACACTAATACCAATTCTAAATATATTCTTCCAAAAAATTGAAGATGTTATACTCCTAACTTATTCTATGAGGTCATCTTTACAGTGATACCAAAACCGAGAAAAGATACGAGAAGAAAGCTCTAGAACAGTATCCCTCATGAACATACATGCTAAAGTTCTTCAAAAAATTTTAGCAAATGTAATCCAACAATGTAGAAAAAGGATAGAACATAAAGAGCAAGCAGGGTTTAGCCGAAGAATGGATGGTTGCCTTCACATTAGGAAAAAGAAATAGCATTCACCATATACACATATAATCATCTCAAAAGATGCAAAAAAATTACTTGGGAAAATCCAACTTCCATTTCTAATTTGAAAAAGAAAATTTTAGTAAACTAGGAAAGAAGAGAAATTCCTCAACCCGATAAAAGGCTTTAACAAAACCCTGAAGCTAATATCTCACTTAATGGAAGGCCGAATGTTTCCCCTAAGTTTACAAATAGGAAAAAGATAGCAGCTCTCACTACTCCTAGTCAACATTTTAGTGGAGATTCCAGCCAATGCACTAAGGAAAAAACAACAACGATATATTATACACATCTGGATTGGAAAGGAAGTAAGGCTCTTTTTCATAGACTACATGATTATCTATGTAGAAAATTCTATGGAATCTGGAAAAGTTATACTGGAACTAATAAGTGAGTTTAGCAAAGGTCTCAGGATACAGGAACACTAATAAAATAATTGGGTTTCTTTATGTTAACAATGCAAATATAAATTTTAAAAATACCATTTACAGTAGTATCAAAATTACAAAATACTTAGGGATAAGTTTGACAAACTTTATGTAAGACCTAGACAGTGAAACTAAAAAAGACTGCTGAGAGAAATTAAATAAAACATTAATATATGGAGAAATACACTGTATTTATCAAAAGTCTCAAATTTTTAAGACATCAATTCTTCATCCCCCTCCCCTGAAGAAAGGACCTATAGGTTCACTTGCAATCCCAAGAAAATTTGTATTAGGTATTTTTGTAGAATTTCTGACATTCATGTAGAACTATAAGGACCTATAATAGTCAAAATAGTTTTGAAAAAGAACAAAGTTGGAGGATTTATACCATTTGACTTGAACTTATCATAAACCTACAGTGATCAAGAGAGTGCAGCACTGGCATAGACAAACAGATGGAACAGGGTAGAGAGTACAAAAAAGATTCAATTTATATGGTCAACTGATTTTTAGGCTAGACACCAAGGAAATTCAGTGAAAAAAAGGGTCAGGTTTTTTTTTTTCAGTAAATGGTCATGAAATAATTGAATATCCATGTGCAAAAAGAAAAAAAAAACTTTGATTTGTACATTACACCATGTACAAAAATGAACTCAAAATGAATCAGAGATCTAATTTTAAACATAACCCTATAAAACTTCTAGAAGAAAAAATAGGAAAAATTAGTCACCATAAATTTGGCAAAAATTTAAAGTATACCAAAAACAAATATATTAAAGAAAAAAATATATAAATCAGACTTCACTAAAATTAAGCACTTCTGCTATTTGAGCCCTACTTACAAGTGTATAAAAAGACAAGTCATGGGATTAAAAAAAAAACGCCATGGATGATTCTCAAAATAATTATGTAGAATTAAAAAAAGAAAGACTAAAAAGGGTACATAATCTCAATCACATTTATACATAATTCTAGAAAATGCAAACTAATCTGTATTGAAAGAAAGCGGATCAGTGGTTGCCTGGAGTTAGGGGTGGTGTTGAGGAGAGGTGGGGAGAACAGGTTGCCAAAAGGCACAAGGACACTTTTGGGGGAGATAAACAAATTCACTATCTTGATTGTGGTAACGACTCGTGGGTGTAGTCATATGTCAAAATACCAAATTTACATTTTAAACACATGCAGTTTGTTGTATGTCAATCTTAGCTCCATAAAGCTAAAATAAAGCAGATTTTTTATTTTTTTTAGTTCTTTGGCAGTCTTATTTCAAGGTATCTATTTCATAATAAACTTCAACAGAAGGTTAATTTTTTAAAAGAAGGGAAAAAAGGAATTATTCACCTTATCAAATATTAATATATGCAACTAATATATATTAGTGAATTTAAGTTGGGAGAAATAGACCAAAAGATCAATGGAATGTAATTAAGACTTCAGAGATAGATCCATATAGATGATATATAAATGATAGAAGAGATAGATAGATAGATAGATAAATAGGGACAGACAGAGAGACACTCTGATACATGATGTAACTGGTACTACAAATCAGTCGGAAGAATGAACAATGTGTGAAGGTGATTATTGAATAGTTTGTGATAGCAGAAAGTTGTAGACAATGTAGATTCTATGACTAGCAGATGGATAAATAATATGTGATGGATACATACTATAACATTTTATAGAAATTAGAAACAATAATGTTGAGTGAAAAGAACAAAGTAATAGATATAAATTTAAAATATAAAATTAAAAACATATTAAAAAATTGAATGATACATATTAAATACCACCATATATCCTTAAAGGATATACACATTGTTAAAGATATACATTATATACATTAGAGTGGCTTGTTATGAGAAGAATAGAAAGGAAGTGGGGCTTGGGGCTCAATGGAACTGAGAGGATAACAAAATAAAATTAAAAGAATATTTTTAAAATGTTAAAATAAAGTGGGGGTCTTGCATAGACTAATAATTGTATAACTGAGGAATGAGGATCAATCCAACTTATGCTTCTAAATAAGAGAAACAAAACCAAATTGGATTATTTCTTACTAATTGTTTAGTATAGTTTCCCTCTAGATTCTTGGTTTTTCTAGAGGTAAGAGAATGGAACTAATAATTTTAGCAAGTTACAAACATTTCTGTAAAATAGTATGAAAAAGAAAGCACAGCTGACTCTGCTTAGTTATGTTTTAAAGTTCAAATATGAACAGACAAATATATCTGAAAGTAATGTTTTTAGTGGAGTTAAATCCAGGGCTTAAAATAATTCAAGGTATTTGAAAGATTAGGAAATTCTACCATTGGCAACTCTCAACAAAATAGGCCAGTGGTGGAGGAAACTGGGTTTCTAAGTAGTGATTCAGTGCAACAACTCCATGAGCAAGCCTTGGTGAGTAAGTGTAAGGGGCACAGATCTGTTGGGGGAGTATATCCAAGCAACTAAACAAAACTAAGTCCAGCTAAAGAAGTCTATCCCGGGACTTCCCTGGTGGTCCAGTGGTTAAGAGTCCACCTTCCAATGCAGGGGATGCGGGTTCGATCTCTGGTCGGGGAACTAGGATCCCATATGCCGTGGGGCAACTAAGCCCATGCGCTCTACAGCCCACGCGCCACAACCAGAGAGCCTGCGGGACATAACCACTGAGCCCGTGCATTCTGAAGCCTGCGCGCCACAGCTAGAAAGAAGCCTGTGCACCGCAGCGAAGGATCCTGCACGCCACAACGAAGATCCCTCGTGACACAGCTAAGACCTAACACAGCCAAATAAATAAATAAATAAATATTAAGAAGCCTATCCCTCTGTGTCTGCTTTCTGAAGCAAGGACATTCTGATGAGAACATAAGCAGATGCAAATTACAATGCCTAATCTTCAGCAATAATAACCTCTTTCTTGTCACTGGCGAGGCTCCATGTTATATTGGAAATTATGAAAAATAACACTGTCAAGTTAACACCTAAAGCAAATGAAAATAGCTTTGTGCATATCCTGCATATGAAGATTTTCCTGGTGAAAGATTTTAGTGGAAACAATTTCTTGACATTTTTTGGCTATATACAAAACAGTGAATAACTGGACCATGCTTATCAAATACAATAGAAAAGAAATAAACCTGATTGTAATAGTTGTAAAAGATTATTTTTCACCATTTGAAATATCCTGCCTTACCCACTCTGTTGTCAAGCATTTTCCCTTAAACTATAGTGGCCTCTTCTGATAGAAAATCTAATGTAATAAAGATCAGAGAATAAGATCAAAATAGTAAAATAATTTTTGCCAAACTTCTCGTTGACTCTATTATACTAGGTTTTAGAAATGGACTTCAGCACAGTGAGAAATTTAGAACAACATAAGAACTCAGTTAATCAAGGAGTATTATGGTATTATATGGCAGAATTTCCAATAATAGTTGAAGGAAACAAAGCTGAAAGAAATTTGCTCCAATAGCTTACTATAGATTTTCAACCTGGTCAAATTCAGCAATGTTACATGGACCCTATAGTTCTTACATTCTCTTGAAATATCTCCAGTTTTAACATACTATAAACTTATCTAAATACATGTATAAATTCTAAGCCAAAATAATTGGGATAATAAAATAATAGTTATGCTAGTGTCTTGCTTTAAAACAAACTTATTTAAATGATTTCATGAATAGACAGGTCCATAGATTCTTTATTCTTGTCCTGTGCTTTCCATTGTAGGATTTTCAGAAGCAATTTTCTCTAAGTCCTTTGGAAGGGTTGTGTATCCTTTACACACACATACACACACACACCACACACACACACACATACTCCTTTCACATCTCACATATATATTATATGCATACTCTGGGCTTGATAAATTTGAACAAACCTCAACCTTTGTCAAATCTTTTCACATTTGGAAATAGATTTCTAAATGACTTATTTTGAAAGGATATTGAGCAACATTAAAGCAGTCTAGTATTTTCTGTAGAATAGTAACAATAATTAAAACTTTCTAAACAAAATAGCTCTTTGAAACTGGACAAAAAAGCCAAGATTATTGTCAAGAGTTCATTTCTGAAGAGAAATATGTGAACTACAAAAGAAAATAAGCATCTGTCATAATACACCCAGTTTTCACACCACCAGTTTAAAGTTATAGATCAAAGAAAATTTGAAAAATATTAGTTTAGTAGTCAATTATTAATTTATATAGGGGACACAGACTCATGCCCATTTTGACTTGTGTCCTTCTAGTTGGACTTCTATTCTGCTTAATCAGAAAGAACCTCTCTTATTTCACTCAATCTGACTCAGTTGTTACAAAGGAAGTGACTCAAATTCCTCATTTTATCTGCTGGCTGGCATGTCAAACTTGACTAGTTTGGATCTAACATGGATCCATTTTCACATATTGTAACATCTTAAAATTGTTTAGACAACATTTAGAGCTTGTCATAGACAATTCAGTAGTTTTCAAATAATAGATAAACCAATAATAATCTATGTCAAAGAAGTTATAAATATTTATATGACAAGTTCTATACCCTCTAAGTCATTTAAAAGAAGAGATTTTTATATCATTAACAGTCATAAGCTAATATTATCTGATCAACATTGACATCAAAATAACTTTGGTACAGTCTATTTCCAATTTTTTAATTTCTCACTGTGAGCTATAGTTATGGTAACCTTATAATTTACTGACACTATTGAGAGTGAAAGAAGGCACAATTAATGATCAATTTAGGAAACCAGTTATTAGGTGAAACTTCCCTGGAAAAACTGGGGCATATGTTCATCCTAGTTGTAATGGAAAAAGATGAAGGATTCATGGTCAGGAATCCTGGATTCCATTACTAGTTCTTCATCTACTAGGAGAGAAATCTTGGGCAAATATCTTTATCATAAAATTTCCACTATATAACTTAGAATATTTTTTCCTGCTGTGTCTTATTTTCTAGAGTACTATGAAGATTTAATACATATTGAGTCCTTTCTATCTTCCAAAAAAACCAAAAATGTATTTAAAACATTAGTTCATTTTTACCATAATTTTGCATAATCCTGGGACAATAGAAAATGAATCATTATTTTTTTTTGAAAACTGCAGATATGCATGAAGTAGAGTAAGACATCTTTTCAGTCTTTATGAGTTATTTCATCTAATAAACACTACTATGTAAAACATTATGCATTAAAAATGCAAAAGCACATAATTGAGGCTAGAAATGGTACTAAAGGTCCTATCATATGGGAAGCTCAAAAAGTGGATGTTGTACCTGAGATCAGTGAGAGGTTAGGAATGACTATGGGCAGAAAGCCCAATAGAGGCCACAATAACCAGGATGCTTAAGTGAACTAATTAGTGGCACTGTGAATGTAGAGAATGGAACATCAGCTTAGTAGAATAAAACAATAAATATATATTTATTATAGCTAATATGATTCAAGCACATGCCAGTATCAATAAATTCTATTACATTTATTTTCAAGGAAAACTGTCTACCTATAGATAGACAAATATGTTTGCATTTCTAAAGGAAAAGAACCAGGAATTGTGAAAGTTATTTCAGCACAGAACTATGGTATTAACCCTTAAGTAGCTATTTGCATAGGTACTATTTTATTCTAGATACCCAAAACTGCCCAAATTTATGGCTACTTATTAAAGCTCTCTTTAATTATAAAGCCTGTGAAGCACAGACCACATATATTTTATAATCCTGGAGCCCTCTTTACTCCTTGAAAGATACCTTACAAATAAGCTTTAAATAAACAGCTGGATTAAACAATAGTAAATATATTTGAAAAGAAGTCCTGAGAAAAATAGAAAACACCTCAGCAAGAGAATTCACAAATAACTATTTGTATTCCATACAACAAAACTCTGTGTTCCTGTTTCTGTTTCCTTCCTCCTCCTCCTCCTCTTTTCCCTTGTCCTCCTTGTTTTTAAATGTAGAGTGTGAATTGTTTGATGGAGTCGATGGGGTTAGGGAAAGTACTTAATTGCTTCTCTCTCAGCATTTGTCAAAAAGGAATTTAGTGAGCTCTGAGGATTCAATTTACAGAAATATTTTGAAAGCCTTATAAATATGAAAAGTACCTATATTTAATTACGGAAAGTATCTTATATCTTTAAAATTATATATGCACACATATATACATATTGATCATCTGTAATATAAAGTGATATCTAAATTATGTGTGCTAAATAAAACTTGCACACATTTTAAATCCTTTTTATAAAGAAGATACTTTAATCATCCAAAGTAGTAAAATTCCCTCAATAAAAGCAACTTTTATAATTTCATTTAATCTTTAGAATATTCCATCTCTTTTCCTGTTGATAAAAAAGTTTAGTTTGTCTGGATAGTTCAAATTGGAGTACTTCTCTTAAAAAGCTCCGCTGAGAAGTCATTAAAACTTGCCCACTGTGCTTCCGCTAACTGAATCTGATTTTGTGACCTTTATGTCTCACTTTTAAAATTTCAATCTGTCTGAAATCACTAGCTTGGTTTTCCTTTTTGCCTTTACCAAAGGCAAAGCTGCTTTTGACCCTCACCCACATAGAGTATGATTAATGCCAAAGTGGAACTGCATTAAGCATTTTCTTTGATGGGCTCATTATCTTTCCTTTTTTGCTATTTTTCTTTGAGTCCTTTCTGATATGTATGAATGCTCTGGAAATTGACCAGAGGCTTATGGTGATCTTATGCCCCCCTAAATAGGCTTTTATCTATGTCATTTCAAATGCTCCAGCAATATTAGAATGTATCATCCTTTTACTTTGAGAACATAGAGCAATCTATTTATTCAAAAAAAATCAAATAATAAGGAAGAGACTAATATGAGGTCATGTAACTGTGTCTTTCCTTGGGAACAACATCATGAATCTCTGTGGGAAAGCTATTTATGGCTAATTTCTGAAACCGGCTGATCTGCTCCCTTGTATCTATTTCCTAATTAACATAAAAATGAACACTATTGATTACGAGGACATGTCCACAAAAATGAGAAATTTTCCATTATGGCAAATAATGTATGAATCTTCTATACAGTAATCCAACTCTAAATGACTTCATTGCAAAAAAACAAAAAAAACTACCATTTCTACAAATTCAAAAGCAGTATAATTTCTATTAATGTAAAATTATATGTTTATATATATGTATCCTCTTTTTCTTCATTATATACTTGGTGTGTATCATGTGCATAAATATTCCCAGAAATTAGATTACAATATTGATTAGCTAAACTAATCTGACTCTCTCATACATGATATAACTTGGTATTGCTTATTCCCTATGTGCATATTGATATAATTATTAAAGAAGCATGAGGAGAACATAGAGGTTTTAAGGTCAGTTATAAACCATGTTTACAGAGCATTTTCTATTACTTCCAGCAATAGTGACAGAATCAGACATACAGAATTTATTTTTATTATCACTAATCCAGGTGCCAAAGTATCATTATGAATATGAAAACATTTTTTAGGTTTCTGTTTCACAGAGAATTGACTTGACATTGAATAGAGCACCACAAATAATTAGGGGGACATTTGCTATAATTTTCTGAATCTCCTTGAATTTTCCATTGGTCTATAAAATAAATATATTATCCGTTTAAGTATTGTATTTTACTTTGCTAACATACAAACCTGGGCTCACAAGCAGCTACATATCAAAGTCCTCTAACACTGTCATGAAGTGTTCCATATTTTTTTCAATATTTTTATCCTTTATAAAACAAAATAGCAATGAGTAGCAAGCTGTAGGAAACCACAGTAAATAAGATTTGGGGCTTTGGAGTCAAATACCCCAGCCTCACACTACTTGCTTGTCATTGGGCAAGTTACTAAACTTCTCCAAGCTTCAGTTCCCTCCTCTATGAAATGGGAATGAAGAACTAAAGAAGATATGTGTAAAGTATTTTGCATGGTGCCTGGCACATGGGAAACACGCAGGAAAGAGAAAATTAATAACAATTAATAATCATTGACTATTAAGACTCATTATCACCAGTGGCTAAGGTGGGACTCCACAGAAAGGAAGAATGCAGTCAAAAATTGTTATATTTGACAATATAATTCTAGCATGCATCAACAAGAGCAGTTTGTGGAATGGTGGTTTACAATTTAGCATATGCATCCTACACCTGTAGGATCTTCCAATGAAACATTTTATTGTACATACATAGAGTTACTTATTTTTAATTTAATTTATTATTTACTCAACATAGGGCATTTAGTATGCACATTTACCATTAAAATGAAGGGACACAGTATTTTAAAACTTTCCATTTTACAATTTATTCCCTAAGGTAGATCTAGAAAAGAATTAAGAAATTAATCACAATGAAACATGTGTCCCCACAATGACCCCATTAATTTATTATTTGTTTATGTCTACCTGTCATTTTTCAATATTCACTTACTTAGCTTGGGCCTGAAGAAAAGAAAATTGTTTCCCAAATAAGGTACTAAGACACCATTGAAAAATTGGAGTAGACTTAAAAATCCTCTCTTTGACTGTTATTTACTCAAATTAGAATAAGACTTTTGAAGGAATTTCTGTTCATAAAGCCATCTGAAATGACATGCTTACATTTTCATATCATGTTCTGACTCTGCATGTGCTAATCTTCCATTTCCTCTCTCAGAGATATTCAGACTTCAGAGTGTGTTTAGAATCACTTGTCGTTAGTTACAATGATCAAACTCATTGATTATTTTCAGAGAACATGAAATATTAAGTGGAAATTTGAGTTAGAAAAAGGAACAAATATAGCATATAGTAGTTTGAACTGGCGGCTGTGAAGTAAGGCCTGAGTTCAAATCTTCACTCTGGTACTTTATACCTGTATTTTCATCAAGTCCTTAAATTCTATAAACTTTAATTTCTTTACTTTTATATGTAGATAATAGGAGTGCCCCGATCATAGCCTGGTTGTAATAATTATATGAAATAAATCATGAAAAGTGCCTGTCATCATATATATCCAGTATATAGTGAATACTCACTAGATAATAGCTCACCATATTATCAGTGTGGCAGAAATAAATCATTCCTACAAATAAGAGGCAATTCATATGTTGGTGACCCCATACAGCTAAAAATATTGCAATTACTTAATGTATTATCCATACTGAAATGAAAGGTAATAGTTTCCTGTTGCATAGAACAAATAGAGAGTAGAACAAATATCTATATATTTATGAGACTGTTCCTGGAAGATGCCTTATTTCTTTGAATCAATCTCACATTTCCTCTAATGGCTTAAGAGGAGTCATGAAGCATAATCTAATATTGTATTAAAGCCTCTGTCTGTTGTAATCATATTTTTAGTAAATGTCTGCTTCTAGAATCTAATACTATGAAAACATCCAAGATAGCAAAAGCACTTTAAAAAAAAATCATAGTTTCCACTAAGGAAATAAGGACACTAAAATTTATTGTGTATCAGTGAGGAGCTTAACCCTCTGTTAAGTGTGTTTTATGAACTTCCAGGTATAAAGAACCTTGCAAGGTAGAATTTCTGAGCCCCATGATGTATTGAGGAAACTGAGGTTCAGGTGAAATAATTTTTTCCAGGTAGGATAAGTGAGAAAAAAAGGCTTGTGAGTTCTTATGAAATAAAAAATTACTTACTTAAGATAAATGAATTTTCTTAGTTGGACAAAACCATTGCTAATCCCAAATTTATTAGCTAACTAATTTTTCCAACTCACAATTCATTTGCTTTCTTCTCCCAAATGAATTGACTAGAAGTGATATCAAATAAAAATGCCCTAAGTGATATGATGAGTTAAAAATCTAATGTTCTATCCAAGCATGCATGTCTCAATCCATAATGTAGATAACACACTCAAAGACTAACCTAATTAATAAATGTCTTTGATAAAGTAAGAATCTGAAAACATCAAAATCACTGTGAAGTATTCATGTACAAAAAGTGTGAGGTGTGCAACAGAGGGGGACTGTCTGCAAGGACATCCAAAAATAATTAACAAGCTCCTTAAGGTTCTTTTATAAAAATATACAAATTCAACATACTTTTACTTAAAAATTGGGGCTGAAAAAATGCATGGCATTTATGCAGTTCAGTGTCTGATTTTATTGACATTTAACACCCAGATTACAGATTTATAGATGTAAATTAAATTTCTCTTCAGATCATCAGCAATGTATTAGCATAGATTTTAAGTAAAGTTTAAGATCCATTCTTTTCAAGTCAATTGGTTAGATCTATAACATGCATTAGCTATATATTCTAGGTGCTTACAAGAATTAACTCATTATAACCCTATGAAGTGGGTACTTTTATTATGCCCCAGTTACAGAGCATTAAGTAGCTCAATTCAAATTTAGACAGTAGAACCCCCGTACCTATATTCTTTGTCATTACACTGTTTTGTGATCTCTTTGGCAATCTGCAGTTTCAATCTGTAATCTCTCATAGTGAAGATTAGAGTTAAAAATAACTCCAAACATATTGTCTAATACAAACTATTATAATACTGTATATATCTCACTGGTGAAATACTACATACTACAGATTCAGATGTTAGAATACTAATAAGAGAAATTATCTCAAAATTCAGTTTTTAGTCACACGGTTAGTTAGTCCCTCATTATTGATGGTGTGAAGCAATATACAAGGTCATTATGATTAAGTTTTATAAATCATCTACAAAATATAAACACACACACGTACACATATACACATAGACCTAACACTGGCATAAACCCTGAGCTTATTATCAGTTCCCACAGCACTGAGTTATTTGAAGCAGTAGATGAAGGAGAAAGAAGGCAGTTTTATGATCTGATAAAACAGATAGAAAAGAGAATATGTTCTTTAAATAGTTTCCAAGGTAACTGGTTATGGACTTAACATTTATAAATAGGGGTACAGAGAATTTTAAGTCCAAAAAGAAAAGGGAATTAATGCTACAATTTCACAGAAATGAATGCAAATCAAATAGAGGTTAAGCCTGTAGAAAACAGAAAAAAGAAATTACAGAAAAAGTATTTATGTTGACTATATATGGTCAAGATTATATACTTTGTAAATCTATACTGATTGGAATTTAGAAAAATGAAGATTTTAAAATGTAAATCTATATGTATAATTTGATCAATAGAAATATATTCATGTAATTAAATACAACTGTATACATAATTACTTATAAATTTTATTATGCTAATAATTAACATACATCTAATTAATTATAATACAGGAAGCTAATGGTGTTTAACACAAATTCATTAATACTATTTAGCACATATTTAATTAATCCCATATGTCTTATACTGAGTATCATACACCGAATAGGAATTTAACAAGCAATTACATTTTCATTACATTTATACACAAGGTAAACTTACTATTAAAAATGGTCAAAGACCTATCTGCATTAGGCTTAAAATTTCAATGTGATAGAAATTACTAAAGCAAAATTATGTGATTATTTACGGAATTAATAAAGGATTACCACCTGTTTTTGTTTGCTTACCATTAGAATTTCATTTGCTATGATTCTAAAGAGCCAACCTAAAATGCAACCACTCTGAATGTAGCCATCTGTGTCTTCACCAATGTCTTATATAAAAGTGTTCCCAAAAATTAGTATAGAGTAAGTAACAATATAACTCCCATGCAGTGATATGCAGACTACAGTTCTTAAACTGAAAATGACTTTTACCTTTTCTTTCATATATGTAATAGATTTTTTTTTTACAGATTCACTTATTCAACCAATGAGTGTTGGCACTGTTTCAAGCATAAATTATAATAGAATGATTCTCTGCTAATGGTCTGGTGCAATATCGTAATCAGGTCTAGAAGTAATACTCTTCCACAGCTTCACCATGTCATGCAGGGAAGTGAAGTACTAATGCATCAAAACAAGATAGAAAATACAGGTATATATGTTCAAGCATGCCTAATAGATAAAGCAGATAAACCTCCAAATCTTTCATCATGACATTTAAAACACTTTTATCTCCTTATGACTATCAAGGCTAGTGTGATGACAAAAGAGAGCTGTCAAGTTCAAACGACGCAGAAAATATGAAAACTGACGAATGTGTGGTTAGTTCAGGTAAAGTATCCAGTCAAACCACACCAACACATTCACCAGTTGTTAAGTCACTCTTCTCATTTTGAGTATGAGGCGTAACTCGCACACATACACTAAAATATAATGAACGTAAAATTAAAAGAATAATTTAAGGATACATCTCCATCATTATAAATTCTGAGTTCTGTATTCCTTTGTCACTTGATGAAATAAAAAAATAAGTTTTCATTTTTTGAATTCATATTTGTAGCCCACTAAAATAAAAAGATCATATTTATGAGTGCTCTGAAAAAGAATCAAAGGGCATTTAAATCCTATCAAAAGGGCATTTAGTTCAATTTAATTGCTAATTTGCAAGAGATTGAAATCCAGACATTGAGATAAAAGTGCATAAATTCATATTCAAATGTAGTTCCTCATAGTATAAAATGCATGTGGCATGAACTTTGTAAGAGAGACACGTTTTTCTCAACAGCATGAGTATAAAATGTGCAATAGGTTTTATATTACACCTTTTCACTTTTTGGACAGAAAATATATGATGTAATTATAAAATGTGGGCAAAAATATTACGTATACCACACACTTCGATATAAATTAAGTTTCAAACATATGTGAACCTTAGCATTGTCTTTCCTTTCATTTTCCATTCTATTTCATTACCATTTTCTTTTTTTTCCCCCTCTCTTCCACACTCTTCTATTACAATGGATGCTCTCTGCATTGATCCTAAGAACTTTCTTTCAAGGCCATCCCGGGCTATCACTTCACATTCACGTTTTTTGCCATCCAATGATTACCTTTTGGCTTCTTTTATTAAGGGATAAGAATATTATGCATATTTATAGTCCTGGTGTTTGGCTAATGGAGATGAGCCTTATTTAATGACCACATCTGCTTCATTGAACGTAGCTAATATACGTGTTTTCAGAATAAGATCCAAAACATGCACAGAAGGCAGTCAATCTCCAAAAACCATGGAAGACTTCATACTCTCTGTTCAGAGAAGATGCAAAAAGCCAGAACGTGACTGAGAGAGATGTGGAACTACTTCTCTAGACAGCTGGAAGGAGTTAGGACTTTATCATGTTACTGGGCCTGAAATATTAAGAAGTATGGTGGCTTTTAAGATAAATGGTTTCATTATAATGAATGAACAAAGGTTCTTCTAACAATGTAACAATGTCTAATCTGGAATACAGCAAAAAAGCCGTCCTTAAGAGCAAAATACTGGATGATATGGCATCTCAAATTCACTTCATACCTACACTGCTGATTGTCCAGGACTGGCACAATTGACTTCATTTGCTTATTATCTGACTAGTCACTGAGTCTGGTGATCTCTAATTCACAGCAATACATTTTCCATAATATTCTATGAAGTCCTTGGATTTAATAGTGACTTCTCTAGTGTTTCTGAAGAGGAAGACAGGGTGTGGAGAAGGTGGCAACCATGGGACAATGAAGAGCTCAACTTTCATACATTTTCTACATTGGAGAGCTATGTGTGTTACTTTATTTGAAAAAAGTATGTTGTTTCTTTAAAGAAAAAAACAGATGCTTTAAAACTAATGCTCTAAAAATGTAGTTTAATTTCATTATTGGGGTCTGATTTATGGATCATCTTCTGGAAAATAATCTTATGAAAAGACCCTTTTTTGCTTCCATAACTAACTCTCCTTGAATTGATTCCGAAATGGAGGAGGCTTTGATCAAATCTCATTCAGAGAAGATGCTGTTAAAAGTGAAAATCTGTATGTGTGTGCATGTGTTTGATGTGTATTCATATGTATAAACCACAAATATATCTGTGATTCTACTAGGGTAATTGTTTCAGTTTAATTCTTTCTAAATAACTGCTGAATAGTATTTCAAAACTGGAAGTATCCTTGAAGATTCACTGAAGCCCAAAGAAAATAAATGAATCTGGGTTCCAATATTCCAGTCAAGGGGAAAGCTATTAAAGATACATTTTGTGGAGGATAATTCTTTTTTGGCCAGGTACTATCCCACACACAAGAACGGGGAGTTTAGCATCCCTTGTCTTCTGTGTTAGGATGCAGCCAAAAAGTAAATCTCATTCCATACATTTCCAAATGACTTTTCTACTGGGGATGGTAAACTCTCCAGTTTAAAGTTAACAGATTATCATTTAAAATTGAACATGAGCCAAAGCTCTGTGTTCCTAGTTCTGTTCTTTCCGCATTACATAAACACCTATCGAATTAATAACTTTAAACAAATATTTGAGACTTTTTGGTAATTTTACCCATTTGATATTTGAATATTAAATCTAATTTATGAAAGGTTACCTCATGTAGCTGTACCACACATAGAACATAAGATTTTTTTTAAAAGATCAGCTTTGTTCTATCTGTGAAAATATTTAATTTGCTTTTATTTTGTTCAGAATAAATGATATAAGGTGTCCATGTTATGGACAACAGTATGGTAAACATGCTTTCCAAATTCTCAAAAATTATGGTTATTTTCAAGCTCATGTTCCAAAAATAAAACCAGGATAGGATTTCAGGAATTTGAAACCTAAGGTTTAAAAAAATCAACAAACCTAGTTCAAGGAATTGTAGGTAAATAATCACTAAATATTCCTAAGACAGCGTTATTCAAACACAAAATATTCTCTTTGCAATTGATAGGAAATTGTAGGGCACTTTCAGGTAAGAAAAGTTTTTAATTTGTTTTGGCTCTACTTCATATGAAATGAAAGAATGATTTCAAGTAAATTTCTCACCAAGCAAAATATTTTGATCATTAACCAAACAATTACATTAATATACGAGATAGTAATAATTTAAGCCAATGTGTTGTATAATATTGGAAATCCAATAATATTTTGACAGGACACTTATTAGTTCAAAAGTGTTAATCAATAGAAACTCTAGGTTTACGGTTGCACTAAAGATTTTTTTGTGGATGTTCTAAAAGACGATGACAAAAAAATGACAATTAGAGACACAGCAGCAGTTCACACTGAACTGTCTACCCAAGACTGATGCAGCAGGCTTGACATTTAAATACTTAATGTGCAAAAATAACCATGATTTTCTATAGTTAACCTAATTTTGATCTGAGTTTGAGTTTTCTATGATAGTGGGATATGCAAGAAATTTGGGAGGATGAAGATAAAACCAACCAAAAGACAACTACTGATTAAGCTCTGTCCTGCTGCAGCCAGGGGCAGAGGAGAGAGACAAGCAAGTTACTTCACAAATAATGACCAATTAAAGCTATGGCGATTTCCAGAGAGGAAAACAGCGAAATGCTCCAAAAGATCCAGATGGCACCATTTGCACATACCTACAAGATGTTGATGACCTTATAAAATGGATGGCATCTCAGTAGTGGCATGGAAGAACCTAGAGACAGCATGAAAACCAGACCACTAACTCCAGATCTATAAAGATGAATCTGCTTCCTTCCTCACTCAGATGCTGGATTTGGAAAAAAGAAGGGAGAGGGAAGTTCCCTTGAAAGGAGAGAAACACCTCTAAAAGGTAGAGTCCAAATATCTAGTTTTCCTAGGATAGTCCTGATTTTCACCTGTTTAAGTCAATTTATTCCTTTTAATTATTTTAGCACCCATTCTACATTCTCAAAACTGTCCATCCTCAAACAGCAAGCTTGAACTTTTAATTGGTTTAATATATACACGAAAGTCATGATTTTAACCTGGAACAGAGTAAACTTGGCAAGCTTAATCAGTAAAATCAGAAAAATACCAAGATTGGGGCTGCCTCAGTTCCTTATCTTGGATTTCCTCCTGCCTGACATGTTTGCGCACCTCACCAGCACCTTTTCAAAAAATGTTAAATGTCACTTCTTCAAAGAAACCCCTCTGACAACAAAAACAAATCTCGATCTCCAGTTATTTGCTTTTCTGACAAGTGGCAGTTTTCCTCTCTGGAAATCGCCATAGCTTTAATTGGTCATTATTTGTGAAGTAACTGGCTTGTCTCTCTCCTCTGCTCCTGGCTGCAGCAGGACAGAGACTAAGCACTCACTACAGCACCTGATGCTTAGGAGAGATTCAATGAGTATTTACTGAGTGAATAAGGAGAAGGCAAAATATCCAGGGGCTTAAGATATAAAGAATATCTAACTTAAAAAAAAACCCGAGTATACTTTTTAGGGTTCCCCTGTCACCAAAGTGAAGTGGGAGCCCACATGCTAGAAGTAAGAACCAGTTTCACCAGAACATGTTACCAAGGCAGAACCCTTGCCTGCAGTATAAACACATCCCTTCCCGCAGCAGTCTAATGTGAGTTCTGGAAAATCTTATCTCCATCAAGAGGGACGAAGAGAGAGCCACTTCTTACACACCGCTTCTTATACTCCAATACTCGCAAGCCTTCCAGTGAGCCCTCTGGCATTCAGCAAATGCCTCTCTGTGCTCCACAACTTCTATGAACATCCTGCTTACCTTCTAGCTTTAACAGATATCTAGTTCTCTCCTAAAGATGGTGCTTCCCCTATAGTCCTCTCCAGTGGTAGCTTTTTCTTTCCAACAGATCTTGTGCCACTGAGTTGAGCTGAGGCTCTCTTTTCCTATCATTTCTCTTTCCATCCCACTTTCTTTTATTACTCCATAAATTGCTTCATGCTTTAAAATTTCAGATCATCAGATCACCTCATCCTCTCTGTCCTGGTGCTGCCTTTTACTCACCCTCACTTTTCACAGAGTTGGGTTCCTTGTTCAGAACCATGCTCCCTTATATTTTTCCTGTCTCATAGTTGATAATTCCCACACCCTGTCCTCAAAGTCCTTGAACCCTATTTTTTCCTGCCACTTGGCCACTCTCTCTCCTATAGTCATACCATAAACTTTGTGATTACAAAAAATTGCAATACTTCCATAATCAGATTTCTGAATTCTACCCTCTGATCACTACTTTTAATTTTTCCAACAATCTTTCAACCCTAACACTTTCTTACTGTGTCACCCTTTGATAGCCTCTCTTACCTCCTTACCCAGCTTAAATTCCCTGCTCAATTATAAAAATCACTCTCTATTCCGAGACCACAGTTCCCTTACCTTTCTTACTTCCATCTTTGGCCAAACCCCAACCCAGCTTATATCTAGCTTTCCATCTAACTGCTTGCACCCATGCAGCTGAACAGGGTGCATTGTAGAGAAAATTTCACAACCACAAGGGCAAATCTCATTTTAAATTAATATCTAAAACCTCAGGTTAATCTTACCTACTGCTATTCACCTACTTGCATCTGCGTCAATCCGTTCTGCCTTCCCTTTACTGGCTCCTAAAGAAAGTCAGTCACTCCATCTGCTCTAGACCTCATCCTCTTTCACTTACTCAAGGACATTATTTCAAAAGTTTTTCCCACTTCTACATCATCTTTCCCTTCCTACTGAACTATTTCCATCAGCATACACATGATATTTGTCCCGTTTGAAAACAAAATATAACAAAACTATTTATCTCTACTATGACAATAAGTTATAGAATGTTATGCCAATAAGTCATATTAACACAAGACAACTTATGTTTGTGACCTTATTGAAATTTGGCTGTCCAGCTGTGGTGGGTTCCCAGTCATATATGTCTTTATCTTAACCCCTATCCACCATTATTTGAGGAAATATGAAAGTGTCCTTGTTATTTCCAACCAACATAACCTTACCAAAAATGGCAGTTCTTTCTGTGCTGGCTACTGATTATCTTCTTAGTCATTCATTTCTCAAACTTTTTGTTCTCAATCTATTGATATTCTAACTCTGGATGACAGAAATTGGGAGAAATGTGAAGACTGTAGAAGGAACAGCTTACATGGAAACAAGAACTGTGAGAAGGAGGGTGGGAGCTTTCTGCTGAATTTGATTGATAGTTAATGATGAGGTCTCTCATCCTTTGATTACCTGTGATCAAAGAACATTTGTAATCCAGACACTTTACTGATACAATATTTAAAATAAAAATATATCAAAAGACTTTTCAAAGAGTGGTAGTTCAGTGTCAATAGAATAAATTTGAATTTAAATGTCACTTTAATAAAAAAATATAATTCCCATGTGGCCATCAGGAAGAGTAAAATTCTATCCACAGTAACTGAATTTGGGAGATTATAACTCTTTGAATTTGGGAGAGTATTCCTGTTTGTTTGTTTACTATGCAACAGCTGTTTACATGACTACTGGATGCAACTAACTGGTTGACAATATGATATGTTATCCAGAATTGACCATGAGAAATGAGATGTTGTGACTCATGATTAATATAACATATAGAAGTAGGAACAAAATAGCACTTGAGAAATAGCCGTAGTTATACCATTAAGGAGTACAAGAAACTAGACAGGGCTTCCCTGGTGGTGCAGTGGTTGAGAATCTGCCTGCCAATGCAGGGGACACGGGTTTGAGCCCTGGTCTGGGAAGATCCCACATGCCGCGGAGCAACTAGCCCCGTGAGCCACAATTACTGAGCCTGCGCGTCTGGAGCCTGTGCTCCGCAACAAGAGAGGCCACGATAGTGAGAGGCCCGCGCACCGCGATGAGGAGTGGCCCCCACTTGCCGCAACTAGAGAAAGCCCTCACACAGAAACGAAGACCCAACACAGCCAAAAATAAATAAATAAAAGTTTTTTTAAAAAAAACTAGACAAGAGGAAAGATTTAGAGTCAACAGCTAATACTGCAAAATAACTGTCATTTATTTGCTAATAATAAATAGTTTTCTAATGAATAAAAAACTGATCATTAGCAAATGATTCTAAATGTTATGTACATACTTTCCATTCAAGTGAACTAATTATTAATATTTATGCCCAACTGGCATAGTTTAATTCAACTACTCTTTCATAATGTTTTAGAAGTATCAGCAATAGTACCAAAAAAAAATTGATGGAAATTATCTTTTATATTCTAACTTCTTCCTGTCAGAAACTGCCAGATTGCTTCAAATATGTGACATAAAGATATCAAAGACATAATGAGCTTAAAGAG
The DNA here is from genome assembly GCF_949752795.1 of Hyperoodon ampullatus. Taxonomy (NCBI): domain Eukaryota; kingdom Metazoa; phylum Chordata; class Mammalia; order Artiodactyla; family Ziphiidae; genus Hyperoodon; species Hyperoodon ampullatus. The sequence goes on along the minus strand of NC_136925.1, from coordinate 33,625,966 downwards.
AGCAATATTCAAAGAGAAAAAGTAAGTATCCAACAGCTGTCAATCAGAATTAAATACCATGTGGTTACTATCTAAGTGTCAAAAAAAGGACAACTCAACAGCAATATATGATTCTATACTTAGTCACCTTGTAACAAATGCCTTATTTTTTAAGATCTAGGTAATATATGGCAGAGATGTGGGCATACTATTCTTAAACTCTTCATAATTAGGAGTGGAAATGTGCTATCAAGTACATACATCAACCATCAGTTCTCTAATTAAGAGACCCTCCCCCCTTCTTGAAACACCTGTGATGTATGTATGTGTAGAATTTCAGCCTATCAGATCTGATCCTTAACATGCTGACATCTAAGCCAAACTCTGCATGAAATAAGAAGCTAACTAGTAACTAAGCTTATGGACTTAAGTCTTGGAGCATATAAATACTTGGGACTCAAAAAAACCTTACGTCTGCAGGAATGCAACTGTCATGATTTTTAAAAATATGTTTACATCCAGAAAGGAATTACAATCACTTTCTTCTACAAGCAACCAAATGCATTGCTGCATTTAACTCAGAAGAATAACTTTGTCTAAGCCATTTCAAGTATATTTATCATCTAAAAAGTTCTTCTCCTATTTAGCTGACACTATAAGACTTTATAAATTCCTCTGTCTCCTCATTACAGTCACTACCTAATGCCTCGTCACTCCTTCACTCATTTAAGACACTATCACCTATGCCACAGTGTTCTCCATTCCAATTCTTGATTATGATACTGGCAATTTTATGTCCATATGGACAACTGGGTAAAGGCCTAACTTCTTTATCTTCTGCAAAAATCTTTTCCACTCCTCCACAGCAACCTCCATTCCTTTAGTAAGTCATTCTACTGCACAACTACAAACTCTCATCCTTCTTCCATATCTACTCAGTTTATTCCACTGCCCTTTTTTTGGTTGTGGGGGGCATGCTGACCACCAGCCTTTCTTTTCTCATCCTGTGCTCCCTCTATCTTCTAACGTCACTTACCTCCATTCCAAATTCAGATTCCACAGACCATTTTTGAACCACTTTTTTTTTTTTAACATCTTTATTGGAGTATGATTGCTTTACAATGGTGTGTTAGTTTCTGCTTTATAACAAAGTGAATCAGCTATAAGTACACATATATCCCCACATCTCCTTCCTCTTGCATCTCCCTCCCACCCTCCCTATTCTACCCCTCTAGGGGATCACAAAGCATCTAGCTGATCTCCCTGTGCTATGCGGCTGCTTCCCACTAGCTATCTATTCTATATTTGGTAGTGAACCACTCTTTTTTTAAGAGGAGCCTAAACTCCTCTGATTCATCATCATTCATTCTCTGGGGAACACTGACTGATAGTTTCTATAGCACCTTCTACCTTTTATTTAGCATTCAACATATATCTAATTAGGTCTTTAGTATTTGTCTTCTCTACAGAATTACAGATTCCAGGAGGGCAGGATATAGCTCTCTTATTAATCAGTATCCCTAGAATCTAGCACATTTTCTAGGACATATAATATATGCTCAAAAAAACATTTATTGAAATAAAAAAAGTGTAAGGAATTTTGCATGTCTCATTTTAATTCTCTGTAATACTCCTTGGTATCACTTACATTTTAGAAAATGCATTTATTATGTAAAATCCTTTACAAAAAGGCAAGTCTGCTGAATTTCCCTAGACACAAGTAATCAAAGTTACATAGTACAGAATCAATTACTAAAAATAAATTTCAGAATTTGAGTTAGTATAATTTAATATAGTATCTTGATTGTTAATTAAAAAACACTATGATTCACATAATTTAGTGCATCTAAAAGTATATTTCCTCATCCTCTAATATATTACTAGTGACCGAATACTTTAGTTAAGTTAAACAGTATTGGAACAGATTGCATTGCAGCACTTCAAGACTTCTCAAAGCCTTTGTTTGATATGTCAACATTTACTGTGACTCACTGCACTGAGATGTGCTACACAATGCAGCATTTCTCACACTTACTTGACCACCATAAAGCTTTTGGTTCACACAGTTTCCTAAGGAATAATGGTCTAAAGATTTGCTTTGAGTAATATTGATGATTTAGAACCCACTTGGGAATGATTTTATATATGCCAGTATTCTTATATATCACATTCCTGATCCTTTAAAAGTATTATTTAATGCAAATAATCTTATAATTGGAAAACATGTACAAGATGATATAAAAATAGGACATATCTTGAGTTGTACAAAGATTTTGAAAAATCCTAGTGATTCTAAAATTCTGAAGAAAAGTCAACAAAGAAGTTTTTCCAGATAGTAGGAGTCTTTCTGAATATATATCTTTCATTGCAAAAAGATCCCTATGTTGTTAGATTTTTTGTTTTTTACTGAGATTGAACATTTACTCTATTATGTATATTTGCAACTATAAGCATAAGTGTATTTAAAAGTAGGTGTCAACTATTAAAGAGTTCTGGTATCAAAATTTATCATTCATAAACATCACTTGGAGTGTTTGCTAAAAATGGAAGCTTCTCAATCCAATGACAGAGTTTCTGATTCAGTAAACTGGGGGAAAGGCCCAGATTTTTAACTTTTTAATAAACTTTCAGGTGATTTTTTGTCTTGGAGGAAACTTTTATTATGCCCTAAGAAAGGGATTATAAACAAAGAGGTACTATTATAACTCAAAATCTCTCTCTTTCCATTCTCAAACCAAGCGTTTGCTGGCCAAACCCCTTTTTTTGCTGTTAACCATTACTTTAATTTATATTCCACTTGGGCTTACATGAGATACTCTTATTAAATTTTCATTGCAAAGACTATATTCTGGATTACATATTATGCACTAAAACCAAATATATCCTATAGACAAAGAAAAGAAATAATTCTATTAGAGGGCAAAACTTACATTATCTTTTTGGAAATGATTCTTTATGTCATTGAAGTGACCATATTCTCTACAATAGTTTTTAAACACTATTTCAGTATTACTCCTTGCTGTGTCTCCTGTTAAGGAAGCTCTTGACTTCTACCTTCAGAGGGTATTAATATATTATAGCATCTCTTAAAATTAAAAAAAGTACTGTTCTGATGAGTTTAAAGAAATAAGTGTTTATATAAACTGAGTGTTTCCAAATACTCAGAAAACAATAAACAGAATTTCTAATGCATGAATTGTGATAATCTCTAAAAGATGCTTTTCAAAGGCCATTTTCAATAAAAATTCAAATCAGACTTTTAAAATAATTATTATTCAAAGAAAAAAAGGTTATATGACTTTATATAAATCATCAATGTGGTATAATATACAAGGGCATATCTCATTTTTATAAGACTGAGGTTTGATTTCTCATGAAAAATATATTTAATCTGAATTTATTGTTATTATACTGGTTTACTAATCAAATAAACTACATTTACTCCTATATAAGTTTTAATATTATGAAAAGATATAATTTTTAAAATAAATTGAATCATGATTCTCTCAAACTTTTATATAAATGATAATTATGTTCTGTAGTGTGTCAAACAAAATTTCCAAGATATTTAGGTAACTTAAACCTTAGATTAATATCAAACTGAGTTAGTTAATACATATTTATTGAATAAATAATTTATTTCTAAGATAAAATAGTGAAACATTGAATACATATAATATTAACTAAGCACTATTTTATCTGATATAAATGTAGCCACTCCAGCTTTCTTTTGCCTCCAAGAGACATTTTAAGTAATTATTAATAGGTATGTACTTATTGCCATTTTGTTAATTGTTTACTGGCTGCTTTTGTAGTTCCTCTGTTTCTTTCTTCTTCTCTTGCTCAAGAGAAGATTGGATACGCTAATCCTCCTCAATCTCTTCCAAAAAATGGAAGAGGAGGGAACTCTTCTAAACTCATTTTATGAGGCTAGCATTACCCTGATATCAAAACCAGACAAGAACACTACAAGAAAGGAAAACTACAGCCCAATATTCCTGATGAATGAAGATGTAAACATCTTCAACAAAATATTAGCAAAGTGATTTCAACAATTAAAAGGGTCATAGTATTGGAAGTCCTAATCAGGGAGATTAGGTAAGAACAAGAAATAAAAGGCATTTAAATTGAAAAGGAAGAAGTAAAACTGTCACTATTTGCAGATAACATGATATAAGTAGAAAACCCTAAAGACCCCATAAAATAAACTGACAGAACAAATAAACGTCAGTAAAGTTGCAGGGTACAAAATGAATACACAAAAGTCTGTTGTGTTTCTGTACACTAATAATGAACTATTAGAAAGAAAAATAAAGAAAATAATTCCATTTATAATTTCATCAAAAATACCTAAGAATAAATTAATCAATGGGGCAAAGATCCGTATATTGAAAACTACAAGACATTAATGAAAGAAATTGAAGAATATACAAATAATTGGGAAAATATTCATGCTCATGGATTGGAAGAATCAGTGTTGTTAAAATGTCCATGCTACAGATCTATAGATACAATGCAAATCCCTATAAAAATTCCAATGGCATTTTTCAAGCAACACACACACCAAGACTTTACACTAATTATTAACAACCCTGTAGGGGTAGATGTTATTTTGTAGAAAACTGATAGTGATGCAAACAATTCTTGTCCATAGCAATGGAAATCAATTGTATATGTTAGAGATAAAATTGATTTACAACCTATAGAATAGGTAACTCCATACGTATTTTATTAAACTATAAGAAATTTTACATCTATTAGCAAATTCATGTTTGTACTCCCAATTGCTTCAAATTCTCCTTTGAACGGGTCTTAACAATAAAATCTTTGATACATGTTCATTTATATTCTCATAAGAATCACGTTTTTACTTGAAATTTTTTTCTTAGCACCCCCAATATTTGAGAAAGTGTCTATGTACCCCCAGGTATAAACTTACCCAAATTTAAAGACGGATGACATAAAAGAGTCACTTTTCAACAGTGCTTCACTGTACCCTATGACAATGGCTTTCAATCTTTGTACGTTCTTCAGAATCACTGGCAGATTAAAAAATGAACAAATAAAAAACTGTTTTGGCTTTACTCTTAGAGATTTTGTTTCAATTGGTCTGAACATTCATATTGTTTTAAAAAGCTGCCCTAGTGATTTTAAGGGATACCTGGGCTGAGAACTTCATTCTAGCATCATCTTTGCCCACAGCTGAGAGCAAGTGGAGAGGAGATGGGCCTGTCAAGTACTAGTCCTTCTCCCCTGCTGCAAGCCAAACTGCTCTGCTTTTAGGAGCTTTATATATAGACACCTCTTAAAGAAAAGGTTTCACAGCTTTAAGAAGCTCGAAAATCACTCCTTTTTCCTAAAGCCACCTACCTGTAATTCTCACTATTCTTCCCAAACTCAATCCTTATCAAAGCAAACAATCACTCTTGACTGTATATACCCTATTGGCCTTCTTATCCCATTCTGGGAACAGCATCGCCCTCATCACCAAATTTCCAAATCTTGCCCTTCTGTTAGGACTAAGCTTAAATGTCATGTTCCCATGAAGATTGTGCACATTTTCATTTTTAAAAATAAGGTAGAATTATTTAACTTTCTTGATTTATCCTATAGTTTATCTTGTATATCTTGTATATATGTTAATTATAACTTTACTTTCTGTCAAGACAATACATATTTTAATAATAACAGTGTGATTTTCTCTACATCTAGAAGTCTCCTTCCTCAATCCACAACCTCACATTCCTTCCTCAAAAAATATCTAATATACACAGTGGAACTCATACCAGCAGGAGTTGTCACATCCCTTGTTATATAAGTGGGCAAAGAATAAAAGAAGTATAATATTCTATTAGAATACTGACCCAGTACTGTAATGTATTTTTTATAAATATGCAAATCAACCCATGGAGCAAAAGATTTATTCAAAAGACTAGGTACTGGGACTTCCCTACACAGTGGTTAAGAATCCACCTGCCAATGCAAGGGACACGGGTTCTACGCCTGGCCCGGGAAGGTCCCACATGCGGCAGAGCAACTAAGCCCATGCACCAAAACTACTGAAGCCCACGCATCGCAACTACGGAAGCCTGTGCACCACAACTACTGAGCCCACGTGCTGCAACTACTGAAGGCTGCACACCTAGAGCCCATGCTCTGCAACGAGAAGCCACCGCCACCTCAATGAGAAGCCCACACACCGCAACAGAGTAGTCCCGGCTCATCTTAACTAGAGAAAACCTGTGTGCAGCAACGAAGACCCAACACAGCCAAAAAAAAAAAAAAAAAAAGACTAGGTACTGAATTAAGCTTTTCAATGATTTTACTATTTCACTTACTCACCTGACTCATTTGAATATTAGTTATAAATCATCTATCCCATTCTCTTGTCCATTGACTCATTCATGCATTTCCAATTTCTTGAGCACCTAAATGTGCCATTGGTTCCATGACATGCTCTGGATAACCAGATAACCACAATATCCAGGTCCTCAAAATATCTTGTAAGAAGATAAAAAAAAGTAAATAAAATAGAATAGATTTATTAATGGGCTTATCTTCTTCCACGAATTTCCTTCAGCCTTGTCAAATCCCTATTCCATTCTGTCAAAATCTATTTGGGCATTACTTCTTTATGATCTTGCTCCTAATTCCTCCACTCTCTCTCTCGTTTATTCCAGGAGTACACGGTTGTTTTAAAATGCTAAAACCAATTAATGTATTACACCTTATCCATAGAATAAAAGAAAAATAAAACACATGAGCATCTCACTAGACTCAGAAAATGCATTTGACAAATCCAACACCACTTCATAATAAAAACTTTCAAAATATTAGAGAGAGAAGGGAATGTGCTTTAGTCAGTGTTCTCCAGAAAAAGAAAACCAGTAGGATATAGATTATATATTACATATATATAATATATGTGTACCTGTACATATGTGTGTATATATATAGAGAGAGAATTGGCACACACTATTATGGAGGATGAGAAGTACCATGACCTGCCATCTGCAAGCTAAAGATGCAGGACAGCCAGTGGTGTAATTCAGTCTGAGTCTGAAAGTCTGAGAACCTGGGAAGCCAATGGTGTAAATCTCAATTTAAGGGCAGGAGAAGACCAAAGTCTCAGTTCAAGTAGTCAGGCAGAGAGAGTATCCAACTTTCCTCTGTCTTTTTGCTCTCATTGGGCCCTGAACAGATTAGATGATGTCCACCCACACCGGGGAGGGCAATTTGCTTCACTCAGTGCCCCAATTCAAATGCTAATCTCTTCCAGAAACATCCTCACAGACACATCCAGAATAATATTTCACCAGATATCTGGGCACTCAGTGTCCTAGTCTAATTGACACATAAAATTAAAGCATTAGAATGTCTTCTTCCTGATTTAGGACACCTATAAAGAAGCCACACTTAATATTACAGTAGTGAAATACTGAATGCTTTTCCCCTAAGATAAGGAACAAAAAGATATGCTCTTGCCACTTCTATTTAACATTATACTGAAATTTCATGTATTGCCATGGCAATAAAGCAAATAAATAAATAAAAGAAATAAAAGGCATCCAGAATGAAAAGAAAAAATTAAAACTATATCTCTCTGTTGATGACAAGATATTACATATAGAAAATCCAAAGAGGTCTGCTAAAACACTCTTATAACTAATAAATGAGTTTACGCAAGTTGCAGTATATAAGATAAATATACAAAAATCAATTATATTTCTATATTCCAGCAATGAAAAATTAAGAAAATAGAATTATAAAAACTAGTCTATTTCTAATACCATTAAAAAGAATAAAACAGAAAGAAGTACATTTTTAAAAGAAGCATAAGATTTGTATAATAACATCACAAAACATTGTTGAAAAAAATTAAGGACCTAAGTAAATGGAAAGGCATCCCATGTTCATTGACCAAAAGACAATATTATTAAGATAATAGTACTTCTTAAATAGATATACAAATTCAACTCAATCCCTATTAATACCCCACCTGGCTTTTTGTGGAAGTTGACCAGTTATCCTAAAATTCATATGGCCCAGAATAGTCAAAATAATCTTGAAAAAGGAAAAAGTTGATGGATTCACACTTTCTAATTTCAAAACTTACTACGGTATTCAAGATTGCGTGGTATTTAGATAAGGACATAGACCAATGGAATAGAATTGAGATTCCAGAAATAAAGTCTTACATTTATGGTCATTTGGTTTTTCACAAGAGTGTCAAAACAATTCAATGGGGAAAGAATAAACTTTCCAGCAAATGATGCTAAGACACCTGGATATCAATATGCAAAGGAGTGAAGGTGTTTCTCACCTATTGTATGCAATATACCTATTGTATATGTGTTCCTCACATCATATACAATAATTCATTCAAAATGACTCATAAACCTAAATGTAAGAGCTAAAATTATTAAACCCTCAGAAGAAAATATACAGTTATTCCTTGGTGTCCTTTGGGACACTAGGAACACCCTGCAGATATCAAAAATCTGTAGACGCTCAAGACCCTTACGTAAAATGGTGTAGTACAGTCAGTTCTCCATATCCAAGGATGTAGAACCTGGGGATATGGCGAGCCAACTGTAGTAATAAATCTTTAGGACCTTAAGTTAGAAAAAGTCTTCCTAAATATAATACCCAAATCACAAGAAGGCAAAGAAAAATATATAAATTAGATTTCATCAAAATTTAAAACTTTGTGCAATGAACACAATCAAGAAACTAAAAAGACAACCCAAAGATGAGAAAAAAATATTTGTAAATCATATTTCTGATGAGGGATTTATATCTAGAAAATGTAAAGAACTCTTAAAACTCAGCAGTAATAAGAAAAATAACCCAATATTAAAATGAGCAAAGGATCTGAACAGACATTTCTCCAAAGATATATAAATGGCCAGTGAGCACATAAGAGATGCTCAATGTCATTAGCCATCAGGAAAATGCAAATCAGAACCACACTGAGACACCACTTCATTCTCAAAGAATGGCTATAATCAAAAAGATAATAACATGTCCATGAAGATGTGAAGACAGTGGAATCCTCTATACAGTGTTGGTGGTAATGTAAAACTGTGCAGCCATTTGGAAATCTGTCTAGGAATTCCTCAGTTAAACACAGAATTAACATATGACCCAGCAATTCTACTTCTAGGCATGTACCCAAGAAATATAAAAACATATGTCCACTCAAAAACTTGAACATGAATATTCATAGCAACCATATTTATCATATCCCAAAAGTGTAAATAATCCAAATATTCATCCTCGATGAATGGATAAAATGTGATATATCTAAGCAATGAAGTGTTATTCTGTAATGAAAGCATAAAGGAATAAAGTAGAATGAAGTTTTGACATACTACAGTATAGATGAATATTGAAAACATTATGCTAAGTAAAAGGAGCCAGTTAAAGACCACGTGTTGTATGATTCCACTTATAGAAAATGTTCAGAATAGAAAAATCTATACAGAAAGTAAATTAGTGGTTGACTAGGGTTGGCCAGTGGGAGGAGTGTGTGTGGAGGATTACAGTAGATGGGAGTGACTGTTAATGAATATAAGGTTTCTTTCTGGGATGCAGAAAATATTTTAAATTGATTGTGGTGATGATTGTGCAACTCCATGAATATACTAAAAACTATTGAATGGTACACGTTAAATAGGTGAATTGTATGGTATATACATTATATTTTAATACAGCTTTTATTAAAAAATAAAAAAACTAAACTAAAATTGGCATCTACAACACAACTCAGCAATTGCACTCTTGGGCACTGATTCCACAGGAAAGAAAGCTTATGTTCACACAATACCTGTACACAGATGCTCACAGAAGCTTTGCTCATTATAGCCAAAACCTGGAAACAGCCCAGATGGACTTTAATCAGTGAATGGTTAAACAAACTGTGGTACAACCACACCATGGAAAATTACTCAGCAATAAAGAGGAACAAATTATTGGTATACACAATAACCTGGAGGAAGCTCCAGCGAACTACACTAAGTGAGAAAAGCAAATCCCAAAGGTTACATACTAGATGAGCCTATTTATATAACATTCTTGAAGTAACAAAATTATAGAAATGGAGAAAAGCTTAGTGGTTGCCAAGGATTAAGGGGGATAGGGTGGGGGATGAGTGTGGCTTATTGTAAAATATTTATTTTAATCTTCTTCATAATTTTCTAACATTTCCATAATTGAAATAATAATACCTTTTCCCATCTAAAAAATGTTTTTCTCTGTTCAAGAATCCAAGTTGTTTAATAGCAGTCTAAAGGTATAAAAGCTCAGCTCCTGCTAAAAATCATTAAAAAAATTTTTGAACATTTGACTCTGATTTCAGGCAACTAATTTCATTGATTATCTTGTTACTGTTAAGAGGAAACTGCTTATAAAATTCATTATGTATTTTCTGAGAATGCTGTTTGATAATGAACATTTTATTATTATTAAAAATCTTTTATACAACAAACAAGCAGCTTTTCCACTTTGCTCTGCCTTAGCAAGTTGTAAATGCCATTTATGGTGAAATCGGTATCCTATCTTCATCTAGACTCTTGTTCTTTATTTAGTAATTAGTACTAGCTTCTTCATTTCTACTCATATCTGCTTCAATAGTATACCTTCATTTTAACTTTGAAAATCTATCCATATGTATTATTTAAACTAAAAAAAGAAATTATTTTTTGTTTAAAATAATAGTATGTATTTCAATCTGAATACCAGATGGATTACATAAGTCACTGTAACTTATGCCATCTACATAAAATATTCAAACAACTGCATTATAGTGTTACATCAGTACACAGAAGAAATCATTTGAACTGAATCACTCCATTGCCACTGACTATATCACTGCTGTGTTTATGTGTAATATTAAAAATGACATAAGTGCTACATCACATGCTCTACAATACAATATCATACATGATGTAAAGTTTTAAAAAAATATAATGTTGTATTTCATGGGAAAATGTCTTCTATGGCCTCAGTTTCAATTTTTTAATTAAATTAATTAAAATTAAATACAATTTAAAATTTTATTCCTTAGTTGCACTAGCCACATTTCAGGTTTCAATAGCCCTGCATATTTTATTAAAAGCCATAACAAAACAAAAATCCAGTCCTATACCTTAGCCTGAGGTAGCAAAATTCCTTTGAAGAGTTTTGTAGCAAACTACTGATACTGTCAAAAGTGTTCCCAAATTCAAAGAAAGGAGCAAAGGTAAAATGCTCGTTTCTCTAATGACGACTAATAGCAAATCACTGTATCCTTACTTTCAAGGAATAGCACTGACAATACACTAGGCCTGAGATTTGGAAAGAAACAAAACTCTGAATAAGGTTGAGTTAGGATGGATAAGGTAGCTATTGTATATCTACTGACAATGCAAAAATATATATATAAGAAATCTTTAGCTGCCATTTTTACTTTCAAAATACCATTTTGTTCTTCTAGCCATAAGAGTTTTACTCTAAGAATTATATACATTACAGCATCAGTGTAGAAAAAAATGGAAGCAACAACTTGCAAAGGTTCAACCCCAAAGAGCAGCTCTGAAAATGAAGCCTGGTAGGCTTGATGCTTACTCGCTAACTGCTTTCTAAGACCAAGGCTACATATAGTGATCTCAAGATTTCTGTTTGCATAATATTAGTTCTCAGGCACCTTCAAATGCATACAAAGTCTTTCTGACTTTGGAGGATTACCCTTTTCTTAATGCTACCTTATTTGGCTTCTTGAGAAGGAATTTTGCTGTTTTTTTTAAAAAATTCACTTTTTTTTTTTTCCTCACAGACATAAATAGCTCTAGTGCTTTCCCTGGATTCCAAGGAGATCTATGTCATGGATATCAACACCTTCAAAGTCATCATAATAACTGTCACCATCAAATTTGCTCCTTATGAGGTCCTTTATGAAACATCTTCCTAAGGGTTATAGTATTACAGGTAGACTTAAACATGGTTGTTTTAACTATGTTCATATCTTAGTCATGGCTATCTATGTCATCACCTCCTTTCCTTTTGATAAAATGGATTCCTAATTCACCCAGGTAAGTTCTGTTTATTTGTTGGAGTCAGGCTAGGGTTCTCTGCTGCTAGTATACCCTGAGCAGCCTAGTATAACTGGGAAACTGAAGTCCAACCCAAATGCATTCAATGTTAACTCTTTGTGAGAGGAGCACAGACATGCAAGTGATCTTTCTCATTCATAGAAATGTGAAGGCTGGATAAACCACAGCTAATAGACAAAGAAAAATGTCTCTAGGATCATTCCTCTAAATGTTTATTAATATAGTTTAACCGAAAAAGGGTAATGACTATTTCTATATATTTCTATTACATGATTTTTTTTCCTCTTTTATTTGAAGACAAGATTATATTAGGAAGTCTAAACAGATAACTTTTAATATCATCTCTCTACTGATGTTAATTTAAGGTTTGTTTTAAAATATTTATTAAATTTAATATTTGAAAGCATTGAATTTCTGATATTTTAATCAAGTGAATATTAAAAATGAATATCCCAATCACTTAGGTATTTAAGTTACAAGTGATTTCTCTGCTGTATATATGAGTTTATATATGAACATACTTCGAAATTTTGCAATGACTAAATGGAATGCGTTTGGAAATTAGCAGAAGGCTATTTGTTTTAAACTCTGTCTCAAGAAAAAATTATTTCTGAAAGTATCATAAGAACATTCTAATAAGCTATTATACTGAATCTTTAAAGCATATTCCTGAAAAGAGAATCATTACTTGTGCTCAGTGAAAACAGAAGAATTTGTGTAGCTGTATTAGGGCTAAAAGTCTTTAAAATTGAAATAAGAGGAAAACCAATGAGATCAAAATATTATATATCTATAGAAAAAATGCTGGAGGTTATTGTGACAAGATACTATGAACGGTCTTTGGAGGTTGGACTTGGGACATTTTCGCCTTCTTTTCCTAAAATTCTCATGAGTCATATGCATTATTTTTATAAGAGAAAAAGAAATTTGCTTAGAATTACAATGGTTAATATTCATGGAGAGGAAGAACAATTAAAAATGGGAGTTTTTCTTCTATTTAAGCATTAATTCTGAATATGAATTGTTTGTCAAAGCAAATCTCACATGTTAATAAAAAAGACCATTAATTAAACTGTTAATAAAAGACCATTAATTAAAAAACTATGTATAAGATATGGATGGAACTGAATTCATGATGCATTTTTTCAGCTGTATAAGAGTGTAATCCAGAATATTATCTTTAAATAATTATTTTAAAGTAATCTACAATCAACATCAAATTATTAATTAAACAAAAATGCAACTGAGTGTCAGATCTTAACATTAACCATAGGTAAACTGGATGTATTTCCAGGAACACAAGCATTTATATTGGGGGAAATGGTTTCATCTGCTACAGAGTTTAACAATTCAACTAATAAGCCTTACAATAAGAATCGCAGTAAGTACGTACTGAGAGTTTATCACATGTTTAGTGTTTTATGTAAACGATCTATATGACACAAACTTATATCCCCAGTTTATCTATACTTTCTTACCTATAAGAACACAGAAGCCTGGAGAGGTTAAATAAATCCCTAGTGAGAGACAGATGTAGGATTTCATGCCACAATCTAGGCTATGCACTTAATCATTATGTTAAAATGCATTGCAGTGACTCAACAATTCTTTATATCCATTATTAATTCTTCTTTCTGATTCTTTGGTCTTTTTTTTTTTTTTTTTTTTTTTTATAACCACGCCTGACTGGCTTGTTTTATTGGAGAAGAGGACGTGGAGTTAACAACGTGAAGACAGTTGGGACCTGAGGTTGGGAAGAACACCCTCCCCTCCCCTTACAAGCCCACTGCCCCAAATAAAAAATAACCAACTATGGGAGAGAAGCTGAGACAGCGACTGGGGGCAGGGGAAGGAGACCATGCGTGTGCTGGGAGGGCCCAGAGGCAGCGGCTGCACGAATACGTGAGTACAAGTCTCTGAATCTTCCTCGTACGTCTGTATAAATATATAGATAAGTTGTTCACTTGTTTCCCCTTCTCTCCCTTCTGCTCCGTGCTGCTTGCCGCGGTCCCAGCTCCTCTTTCCACGTGAGGGCGAAGGGAAGGGGCATGATGAGCAAGTCATCACCGAATTGCGATCAGACCCACATCCATCAACTTCTGGATCTTCTGCGCTATCACAGGATTCTTTAAGTGTTCACTGAGCGCCTGGGGGTCCTTCTGCATCTGTTCCAGGATGAGCTGCATGGCCGGGTCACTCATTATCTGCTGCACCTCAGGGTCGGCCATGGCCCGCCGCTTCACATCTTCAGGGCTGTCATGTCGGTTGTACTGGGCCATCATGCAGCGCTGGTAACCATCTGCGGCCTCCTTACAGTTGGAGTCCAGGTCGAGTGCCTTCTGGTAGACATTCATGGCTTTGGTGTAGTCTTTCATCGCTTCCAAGGAAGCTGCTTTCCGTGTATAACCCTTGATGAAGGTCGGTTCTAGCTGGATGCATTCCTCACAGTCCTTGAGTGCCAGCTGGAACTCCAGAAGTTTGGTGTAGCAGGCAGCTCGATTGCTGTACAATTTGGCATCTTTTGGGTTCCGTTTGATGGCTTCTGTATAATGCTTCATGGCCTGGGGATAGTCCCCTTTCTGAAAACATTCATTGCCTTTGTTCTTTTCCTCCAAGGCCAGGTCAGGGTTTATGTAGGCCAGCCGCTCTTGCTCTTTCAGGATTTTCTCTGCCTGTTGGCATTTCTTGAGCACATCTGGGGTTCGGTGCTCTGCCAGAGACTTGTTGTAGAAATGGATGGCATCCTTGTACTTTTCTTCTTTGAAATGAGTTGCCAATTCGAGCGTAAGCTTTGGCAATCTGTCGGTAGTCTTCTCGGTTTTCTCGCCCCACTTCAATGGCCTTCTCACAAAGCTCCCGGCATTTACCATAGTCGCCCTTTTCAAAGTACACGGCTGCTTGGTTGGTTATGTAAGTCATGTTGGTGGGGTCCAGGTCCTTGGCTCTGTCATAGTGTTTCAAGGCTGTGTCAAAGTCTTTCTTCTTATAGGCTTCATTCCCCAGCTCTTTTTCTTTCAGTGCCTGCTTCTTATTCTCTGGAAGATCTTCTTCCATCGGCTCTGGTTTTGTCTCCTTTCTGGGAGGCGGCGGCGGTGGAGGTGTTGCAACTTCCTCCTCTTCATCCATCCCACCTAGATCGACCCCCAGGAGGATGCTGAGGGTAGTCATGATCTGGAGATCTTGCAACTTCGTGCCCAGGTCGGAGGGCTTGTTCCGCAGCTGCTCTATCAGTTCCCAGTAGGTAGGATCAGCGAGCAGAATCTTTGTCCTGGGATCACTCTCCAACTTCTGGTATAGATTAGGCATGTTGAAAGGGTTCATGAATTTCCTCTCTGCCAACCGGGCCTCCATATTCTGTAAACCTTCTTTGAGCTGAGGGTTGTTTGCTTCATGTTTTAAACCCTCCTCATAGGTTTGCTTGGCTTCTTCAAATCGGTTTAAGAACTCAAGAGCTGCTGCTTTTCGAGAATAGCCCTTGCCCCAGTCAGGCTTCAGGTCCACGGTTCTGCAGCCGTCCTCGTAAGCCTTCTGGTAGTCTCCTTTCTTGGCATAGGCTGCGGAACGATTGCTGTAGAGCACGTGGTTCTGGGGGTCTAACTTAATGGCTTCTGAGTAGCACTGCAATGCATCATCGATGTTTCCAGCACTCAGGGCCTTGTTGCCCTTTTCTTTGAGCTCATTTACCTGCTCCATAGCCCGGCCCGGAACCCAGTTGAATAGACTCCATCCGCTCCGCGTTCACAACCGCACGTGCCGCCTTCTGGAACCTACCCTTTGGTCTTTATTTAATTGTTTTTGTAATAAATTAAAGTGAAGCATAAACTCATAGTGTTCTGAAAACAGTCAAGGGACCTACAAAGCAAACTAATTTATGGTGTAGCCTCTAATTAGCTGTAATTACAATATTTAATAAATGAAACACCTACTTTTAGAGATAATCAAATATTTTCACTGTACTCCACTAATGCTATGGTGTATACAATAGGCTAATAACAATCATAGGCTAATAACAATCAAAAGTATTATTCAAATGCTGTCGGGAAAGATAAAAGTACAATTTATTGCCAACACTGTACTATTCTTCTACTAAAACAGATTTCATATGGAAACTGGGTATAAGAAAAATAAATTATGTAATCATCCATAATTTAACTCCAATTAAGATGGCCTGTCTTATTCTTACAGAACACACTCATTCAAGCACATGTTTGCACATACACACACATTCACTCATCCGAAATGTTCTTTATTTATTACTATTGAAGAATTTCTCTGCATACTGGAGGTCAATGAAAGTGCTCACCAGTATGCGTTAGACATTTAAACAATCGTAGACACTGCCAGGGTCACTAATATTACAGCAAAAAGAAAAATTTGAGTTACTTTAGAATCTGATCCCTTTAAGACATTTAGCAGTAATGTTTAATCTAGTCATATTTTAAAAGCAATATTTTTAGGAATCTGTTATAGTCAGCTTGCAGTTATCAACACCTATTAACGAACTCTAAAGTTTATTTTGTTCTTTTCCCAATCTGTGTGGGGTTAGGAGGAAGGATAAAAAAACTAGGAATGAGTTATAAATTGTTTACTACTTGTGAATATGCATGATGATTGAGTATCAAATCATTGAGTGTCAGAAGGACTCATGATCTTATATTTTGTTTGCTTCCAAAGGGGAATAACAGTTCTGTGTTATCTTTAAATAAAAATCTAAGTATCAAAGATGGCAGCAGCAGTAAGTAATAGTGAACTTCATTTTGCTTTATGATGAAATGAAAGGACCAACTAAACTACCCTGTGATGTCTTAAATCAGCTCTTAATATCAAAGAACAAAGTGATATTACCGCTATTTGGACTTCTGGAAAGAAATAAGAAGACAAATGAACAAAAGAAACTTCAGCTGACCAAAGATGCTAATTAGTGTAAATTCCATTTGCAAAGAAAGAATAGCTTCCCTCCAAAGAGACATCACAGTGCATGCAAAATCAAGAACATTAACTGCCAAGGACATTCTGGATTTAGTAGAAATTTCAGTGTTTTCACTCTGTAATCAATGGACAATCTAGAGGAATAAGAATACTATGTCTTTTTTGATATTCTAAACTTAGATGTCCCCCTCAAAAAAAAAGACCACAAAAAACAATAAGCATGATTAATAGCTCTTAGCCACAATGCCAGTAAATATAATCTCAAAAAATTTACAAAACAGAGTCTGGATTTTTTGTTTGTATATTTGATTTAGAAACACCAAATCATGCTTTTATTCAGCTATTTATGTAAAAGAAATAAATTTTTCATTTTCATTATTTTTTAAGAAATAAAACATGCCAGTTTTTGATAATATTTATCTCAGCCTATTTTTATGTATCCAGAAATATGCGCTTCTTGAATTTCCTTCAAATTTTTGCCTAACCAGTGGCTATGAACTCTTACAGTGACAATATTATCCATTATCCAGCATTTGACATGACAGCTCAACATCACTACATTAACTGACTTTCGAGTTTTCTCCCTCCCTGTGGGGCCCTCTCTCCTAAGATTGATGAGGTGTGACGCAGTGTTTGAGCTGCCATCCTGACTTGACAAACAGCAAGGGTGGTCCCTGCACAGAGCGGAGGAAGGAGGGCAAAGGAGAGAGAGAACCACAGTGTATCCTGAAATAACAGCAGCCTCACACACTTGCTTTCCAAGGGAATTAAAACATCTTTTCTCAGACTTTACACTTCAGTGAAACACATGACTTCTTCCTTTCAAGTTCCCCAAAGCTTCATTGGTACATATTGAAAATGTAACAATTAGAGAGGGATTAAACTTTTGTCCCTGTGATATTTCAGACAAGCTAAGATAAAAGTTGCTACTCCTTCCAAGTTTAAATACATTGAAACTCTAATCACTTACAATTCCCAGAATGGTGTTATTGCTTACTTTTTAACTATTGAATTCACTCTGGCAGAGCTAGGGTAATAAAACCCATCATATTCTAATTTTCAGACAGCTTGATAGAACCAATGTTCTTAGTATAGATAAAGTGTAATGGAGCACTTTCTTTCCCATAGGAAAGTCTTTGACTCATATGCTCTGATGCCAACTAGCCTTCACATCTGCTGTTTCACCATTGATAGCTGTAACTTGGCATGCTAAACTAGTGTCTGATGAAGCAGCTTTCCTCAAAGGCACCATTTTATTTCTTGCAATGGGAACATAGTAAAATGGTGTTGGTTTTCTGTAGGCCTTATGCAAATCCCTGTAATAAACATAGGATCAGGCCTCACATACAATAAATTGTGTGTTTGTTAGTTGAGGATGGGGGAGGGAGACAACCTCTTTAGGTAAAAATCACCCCCTTACTCTGCCAATAAATTAAATGCATCATAAAGAAGTGGTTTAAATATTTCAAACTTGACTAATTAATATCAAAGCCATAAGAGGCA
Source organism: Hyperoodon ampullatus (assembly GCF_949752795.1). Lineage (NCBI taxonomy): Eukaryota > Metazoa > Chordata > Mammalia > Artiodactyla > Ziphiidae > Hyperoodon > Hyperoodon ampullatus. Next base: position 33,607,463 of record NC_136925.1, on the reverse strand, counting down.
CTGAAAAGAATACAAAAACACTTCAAAAATACCAGTTTATAATATTAAACAAAATATTATCATTTAACCTAATGTTAACAGTAATCCATTACCCACACCAATATCTTGACACCATTAATAGAAAAGAAAAATAATATGGGAGAGTTAGAGAAATGATATGACTACAAAAATCTTTGGTGAGATATTTTTTTTAGATTTCTAGAAAAAGTGTCTGAGGAAGAACACGTCAACGTGAAGAGATGAAAATTTCAGTAATAATATTAATCATTAATCTAAACTAATTGCTCAGATACACTGGTGTTCAATCACATAAAGCTTTTTTTTTCCACTCATTTAAGTATGTAGAAAAATTTAAAAAGTAAATTATCCACAAACTTGAATACACGAAGTAAACTAAAACTTCAAAATGAAGTCTCTATTTATTCTAAATAACCATAGAGTTATTACCCAGGTTAGTAACTTGCAAGCAAGTTACTAGAACAGATTTTGGCTTGGAAGCCTAAATATATCTTGTTTTTCCATCCCCCAAGATAGGGCAGAATGTCATGTTTGAGGAACATGTTGTTTCAGTTTAGATCTGCAGGGGGATATTGAAGAATTATCAAGTGACACAAAGGAAGACTTCAATTAGAATTATGTAATAAGCTACCCCATCCATTAATATAGGTACATTCTTTTTTCTACAACAAGGAAAGGAGTGACAGTAGTTCACTAAATATTACAGGATCGAACAATAAGCTCAGGCAAGAAAACTACCTGAGCCCAAATCTCAAACTACTTCTCAGAACCTAACTTAATATATACCTATAGTGTGAAGTACTTCACCTCTTCTTAATCTCCTCCTGCTTAGGAAAACACAAAAGTCACATGTGCAATCCTTCCAATACTCTAATATGCCCCTTTATGGGTCTCTTCTTTAATTTCCCCTCTGTGCACCCCCCATGATAGAAGAAACTGCAATAAAAGTTTATAAAGGAAAGGTGAATATATTCACTGCTCAAGTCCCATAGAACATATATTTTCTCAACTTTTTAGAGACACAAGCAAAAATCAGGATTTACCCCACCATACTTTTCGGAGAAAGCTCTAACCTTCTTCATACTGCTACAAGACAATTCTGATGCATTCCTATTGGGGGCCTCCAGGAATGTTATCAAAAGTGAATATGTAATTAGATTATTTATTCTTGGTAAATCTGTTGAAAAAGCTTTAAACACATTCAGGTAAATAATTCAAAAGAAGTAAGAATGTGGTCAGCGGAGTTATCATGTCATGCCTCTAATATTTTATGGGGTCTGGGTTTCAGAAGAGAAGAATGTCCACCCTAATATGAAAGAAATGGAAGTAGATGAAATCAGTTATTAACTATTATTGCCAATAAAAAAGGGGTTATTTAAATTTCAAATTAAATTAACTCTCTCTACACATTAGAATCACCAGAGGAGGTTACAAAATACTCAGATGCCCAGGATCCTACCTCAAGAGAGTTTTAATTACTTGACTTGGAGAGGGGTGTGGGGCTCGGTATTCTTTAAAAGCTCCCCAAGTGCTTCTGATGTTCTAATGTGCAGACAGGTTGAGACTACTGATTTAAACAAATGGATATTTTAAAGATGTTTGAAACTTAGTGGATGATCTATCCAAATAGGACAAAATAATGACTATCCCTTGAGAAAGGAAAACTGATATGAAAATCAAGAATATTCTCTTATTCATCAGAGTGGTATACTGTTCATCACAGACAAGACCGTATTTCCATATGATGTATATGTTATCTAGTTCTACTGGTTGCCATATTTCCTAGGACTTCAGTAGATAAAAAACTAGCCCTATGAGTTAAAGTAGTGCTTTAACTGGGGATTCTGAGAAAGTAGTCAGTATGACTAGTGTTACTGCGCTCTGGTCTAGAATTTATGATGCATGCATAGGGATTTGTTTTTCTATCAACAAGACAAAATTTTTAATCACTAAACTTTGATGTTAATATATCTATGCTCATGTTAATATTTGAGTTTTAAATTACCTTCTAGGCACAGGGACAATATCCCCCATATTGTCACATAAAGCTGACATTTGAGACCCTTTTTCTCTAACTTATTGAGGAGAAAAGGGGGTTGTCATTACTAAGCATAAACTGACTCCAGGTAAATAAAATTACCTAAAAACAAAGCTATGTGGCTGGTTAGTAACACCTAAGTAAACAGGGCAACTCTTACATGAGCAAGTATTTAAGAAATAATCTCTGTACTTACTATGGTACTAAAGTACCATAGTGAATTTTCTAATTATTATATTGTCAAAGAATCCCTTCTGGATAATGGTGGAAAACGATTAGAATATATAAAGTAGTAAATCTGGTACACAATGAAAGACATATTTGATTTCTATCCATGTGCAAATAATTACTGAACTTTTTCTTTGCAATGACCATACTTAATGAGGAATTTGTTATATAAAATATAAAAGTCTTTTAAAGAATAAGTCCTGGAGATCTAATGTGCAGAATAGTGATTATAGTCAACAATACTGTGTTATAAACTTCCAAGTTGCTAAGAAGCAAGATCTTAATTGTTCTAACCACAAAAAAGAAATGATAATTTTAATGTCATGGAGGCACTGGCTAATGCTAGACTGGTAATCATATTGCAATATATAAATTTCTCAAATCAAAACACTGTACATCTTAAAGTTACAAAATGCTGTATGTTGATTATATCACAATAAAAATAAATAAAATAAATTCAAAACTAACTTTAAATATCTTTCCCATCTTCAAAAACTATTGTAGGTCAATTTCCTGAATATGCAAAATGGAAATTCCCAAGTATTCTACCATCAATATAAGAGGAGGAAATAAACATTTATTTCAGAAAACACTTTTCAATCTGAAAAGTAACTACAGATGCCATGTTGATATTTTACTTTTCTAATGTATAAATCTCTTTATAGTAAATATATTATAATTGAATTATCACCACTGTTCTAAATAAAAATAACAGAAATTATGTTTTGCAGAAATTAAGAAATATCTAATGAATGGTATGTTTCTGAATCCATTTATTAAGTGCATGCAATAAACTGCCAACTTTTTACATTCTATCCCTTGACTCAAAAATTACTTATGTTCTTTTGGCATTTAAGAAGCAAAATTCACTCAAGCTTTCAAAAAGTCATTACAGGCATGCCATACCAGGCTTACAAACCTATACTGTCACCCCAGCATAATTTAATTTTAGAAGGCCATTGAACTGATAAGCTCAGAATAAGTAGCAGACTATAAAGAATGTGTTATAGTTGTATCTGCCCCAATGGCTTAAGGCAAATGTTTTAAAACCTTAATATGATCAAGCAGTTGAGGTCATGTAGGTGAGCCAAAATGACTAATGCACTTAGCTCTTCTGAGTAATGATGCATATGCCATGATGTCTTTGGCTATTATTTTTATTGTTGATACTATGAGTCCCTTGGCTATTGCTTTCATAATTAATAAGTCACTTAACCTCTCCATGGCCCAGTTTCCTCGTCTGTTAAATGAGCATAATGATAATTGCTTCCTACCTTCCTTAGGGGTTGCTATGAAGATTAATGAGCTGGCATTTAGAATGTACTGAGTACTTCTAAAGAGGGAAACTATGCATAAACAAAAAACAAAACAAAATAAAACCCTCTTTGTTGCTAAGTAACAAGAAATAAAACTACCCCCCCCCATGGATTAATCCACTTGCTTGCATTCCTAACACTGTAAACTTCATACACTTCTGAACAAATTGACTTTTTAACCCAAGGTTAAAACGGAAATGCCATAGAGGGCTATGTGTTTTGAAGAAAACTTTTTAGCTCTCTACAGAGCAGAGAAATTTTGAAAGTACACACACATTCTACCTAAAACCTCTGTCATAGATGTTCCATCAGTGAATGCGATATTCATTGTGCCAATAGATAACTGTACAGAATTTGATTTTAAAAAAAGTGAGTTGCCACCTTAAAGGAAACCTAACTATGTAACACTGATAACAGATGACAATGAAATCATTAGAGGAGGTTGGGAAAATGAGAATCTGTAAACTTAGGGGGAAATAATATTTTTAAAGTGTGTTTTATAGTAACTTAGAAGATAGAAAACACACTAATAATCTTCTGGACTTGGACAAAGAAATATTCAGACAAATTGACATAATATTCAAAGTACCAGCTGGTAAATTTAGCTACATAGGATAAGGTAGTACAAGAAAGAGATAGACTATTAACAATAAGAAGAACAACAAAGAGGAGGATGAGGAAATAGTTTTATAAAGAACTGGGCAGTTTGCAAACAGAATTTAGAGGTGATATGAAGGAGCTAGAATTTGTACGGTTGGGTCATAAAATTGTTTGCGATCTTCAGTATCTCAAGCCAGTAAAAGTTCTCAAAATTGTTTCAACATGGCTCCAGGCCTTAATTAAAAATCAAATTACGCATGTTGCCTTGAGGTACTTTGTTAAAACCTCTGAAAAAGTTAAGGAAATGCCTTGTAGATTTTCTCCTCTGGATTAAAAAGCTTCTAGCCCAAAGTAGCAATGATTAAATCTAGAGAGAGGCACATTTTAATATGAACAGTGGGTGTGGTTTTTAGATTATAAATGGACTCAACTGGCTATATTTAAAGGCCAAAAAAGCTTAGCAGAAGTAGAGTCTGTTCCAAAGGTATTAATAGAAAAGCCTCTGGGCCTTCAAATTTCTAGGAGTAGGACAGCTGACTTATAAGCTCAATGAAGGTTTATGTTACATGCCACTAAGAGTTTTTGGTCATTTGTTAAGCAACATTATTGTGGCAACTGTTAACTAATAGAGCCCAAAACACATGCAAAGTCTGTGCTGGGAACTGGAGATCCAAGTGTAAATGATACAGAGTCAATTCATGTACCTGTGCTGTGCAGTGTAGTATGGAAACAGAAGAATTAATGGAATACAATTTGGGGTGATAATTTAATAACTGAGGTATAAGTGCTCAGAGAATTTTAAAAAGGAGTACCTTACCCAGACTGGGTCGATTTGGGTAGGGGAAAGGATCAAGAAAATTTGCCTGGATTAATTGAATTTGGATCCAAGGAATAAAGAAAATATAACCAATTAAGTTGGTAGATAAGGGCAGAAAAGCATAACAGAAGGAGGTGTATCATGTAGTCATCATATGACATGGACTAACCAGTTTGGCTGAAGTTTAGAGTGTGAGAGCAGCTGGCTAAAAACTAAAAAGAAGCCAGACCATGATGTGCCTTGTAAACCTGATAAGGAGCTAGGTTCTTATCCTAAAGCAAAGAAGGGGGGGGTGATTTTGGAGGGTGTTAAGTCACCTTGTAGAGTGTAGAGAACAATAGGGAAAAAAATTGGGAAAGAGAAATGTTGCAAAACCCTGGACAGAGATGACACTGTTCTGAACCAGGATGGTGGTAAAGGAAATAGAAAGATATACAGGAGGTAGACAAGTGTTGGGAGGTGCTGGGAGATGCACAATATTTGTCTAAGGTTTAACACAATCCCTTCCACATAAGAGATAAGTAAATATTTATTGAATAAAAATTTATTCTTAAAACTGAACATCCATATCATATAATTGAGAGCATACGATGCATGATGAAACTGGCTGAAATAAGACATCCTACTTATTAGGTTACCAAAAAAAGTTAAAATTAAGAAAGAACATTTTTTCATATTAAATAATTTTTAAAGTTCCCTTTACCTGTGGTGTGGCATAAATTCCCAAAAGAATTGTTAATTGCATCTCAATATATTATTTCACAATACATAGCCTAGAAAATAGCTTCTGAAAACTGCCCCCTCAGAGTTTTTAAAAATTTCACTTATCAAATTATTCCTTCTTCGTGACAACAATAATGAGAAGAATGAAGCAATTTAAATAAGATAAACATGGTGTGATCTTTTAAAATCTATTTTAAAATTATCTAGTTGTGGGTCACAGAAACATAATTTACTTGACTGTGTTTAAAATCATTCTAAATTCTGAATTTTTAAAATTAGCCATGTATTCTAGTAATGGTAATTTATAATGTCTATCAAGCTTTTATTAGGCACTTAGCATATCGTGTAGAGCTTCCATTTAACATTAAAAAAAAATTGTGAGAATGGTTCTGTTAGTCATTCTAATTTAGAGATGAGGAGTCAGAGGTTTACAAGGGGCAGTGTCTCATCTAAATACAGCCAATAGGTGGTGGAGTCTGAAACTAAGCTCAGGTTTCTCTAATTCCACAGTTTCTTTCCCTCTTACCAACGATTCTAAATTGTAGACTATGTTTCAGAAGTATTAAGTGATTCACATTAGGTATCTGATACCATTTAAATGCCCTTTTAACATGTGGCAGAAATCTTTTTTAATAACCATGAAAGAGGATATGCATTTCCTTTGATACCTTTTGGAAAGACAGACTATATTAGCATATGTGGCAAAGCCAGAGATTTCAGGTAGACCAAACCCAGAGAGAGAATTTGCAGAAATTGAAAAACCTGAGTCATAAGTTGCATAGAAACAAGGTGATTTCAGCATCATTTTGTAAAACATATGACTTACTTTGAAAATACAGGCATTCTCAAAAGAGACCATAACACCTACAGGCTATAGCTGAGTTATATAGTTTTTATATAGCTATAGCTGAAGTTATACTTCAAGGAGAAAGAATGTGCTGTTGCTTGGTGACATTCTATAGAGTGTTCAGCCCTGGGGTGAGATTTCAGTTCTGCTGCACCAAGTTCCCAGATTCTGAGAATGTTTTGATCCTACTTTATTGTTTTTCAATAAAATCCTTGCTGTCCCACTGCAAACCATTGCAAGTTCAATGAGGTAGCCCATTTTGAGATTCTGTGCCTTCCAGAATATTAGATGGATGAATGTCCAGAGAATAGGAACTGTTTATGCTTGTTTCTACCAGTCCTTATTTTCCTTCTTTTTCTATAGGCTCTGAACAAGTTAACCTTGTCTCGTCATAACAGAAAGAAATGTCTGTATGGAAAACATTCTTACATGTAATCATTCTATTCTTCTGGAATACCCACGCCTTGTAGAGTGTGACTCGACTCTACTATTCAATTTTCAGTAAATATATATATTTATTTATTTACATCCAAAGATAAAACCTTGTTGGGGAAAAATAATTTTACTTTTTTACAGATTCTCCTCCAAACAAAAATGGAATACTTATAAAGCAACAACTCCTTGCCATTTGCAAGTATAAAAATGTTTTGCCTTGATGGTCATGTATTTAGTTGTATACCTCTCCACCACCTGAGGAATATGCTATTGATTGTTCTGTACAAATAACAATGTTGCTACACTCTTAAATTCATTAATAGAAAAAGGTTTGTTGGCATTCTATCATGTTAATACATAAATTTTGGATAACAAGTAGGACTTACCTTGAAAAAAGTCATGGTTGCACCATCCTCTACCGTTCCATACTCTATCTTGGTTTGCTTAGCTAAATCATCAGCAGAGTCAATAGGGGATTCCATGCGCTCCACTGTCAGAAAGGCTGCTAAGTTAGCAGTATACGAAGAAATGATGATAAGTGTGAAAAACCACCAAATGCCTCCCACTATCCTGGTGGACAGCGCTTTGGGCATGAGCTCAGAACCTAACAGAGATTGGGGGGAAAAGGTGAAACGAATACAGAGAATTTGATCAGCAGTCAGGTACTTTTGGTCATAGTGGCAGAATGGAATCACTGTGTAATAAAAGCTTAAATCACAGATTTACATATCTCTGTAGTAAGCAAGGAACAGCCATTGGGAGAGCAGAGGCTAATTTCAGATAATACGGAGTCTCTTAGGACATCTGAGTTTACGTATAGTGACAGGAGACTCAAGTTCTACCTGAGACAGTGCAAAATAAGAATTACATATTAATGACTGGGTAACCTTTATAAAAATAGCATTAGAAGGGAGAAATCTCTCTCTCTCTCTCTCTAGTTTATAAACCACTTTTATAGATTTTCATATCTTGTTAGTTATGTGGGTTTTAGAAGAAATGACTTAATGTACATTCCAATCCATTTCTTAACAAGCTTTATTTATGTAAAGTTTCATTTTTCATGCACATGAAGCCCAAAAATCTTGTCTATACTGCCATTTAAAAAAGTAATGTTGTAGGAAAATAATTTTAATTATCCACATTTCTTGAGCTGTGGGGTTTTAGTCCAGTTTTTATTTTAAAATAGGTAGTAAATTATTTTCTTATGCATAAACAAATGTCTCCTATCACTATAGTTAGCCTCAATGAGGGAAATCAGAATAAGAATAAATAGTTAAATTGCCATAAATTTATTTTTACACACATATAAAAATTTCATAATTATATTATAAAACATGGCTGGAGTTGCCTGCTCATGGTATTAATAAGAGAATGAGATCTGATAATTATATTTTGCTTTTGAGTATTATTAATTTTAATTAATTTAGGTTATAAAATAAAATTCTAACAATTTTTAAATTGAGTCCTTTGGTTTTACCACATTATTTGCAGTCTTAATATTGAAATGAACACATATCAGCATGTGTAAATTTTTTCATTAAAAAAGTATACTAAATTTATGGATATATATATATTACTATTCACTTTTAATCATTTTGAACCTACAGTCAAGAAAGCATTGGCTACAAATTAATTAATTTTAATAGGGTTTGAGTAAAATGGAATGAAGCAAAGATGGACTCCATTTGCTGTTTTGTTTAACATATTTTTTAATATAATAACGGATGCAGTAAGGTAACGTATCTTTAGAAGGAATGAAAAATACAACAAATTATCGTGTTAACATTGAAAAGAAGTGGTATCATGACTTGGCTCTATCAAAACAGCCCATCTTATACTGCAGTTCATCTCACCCTTCCAATTTCAAACAAACAAACAAACAACATTTTAAAAAGCAGACAGACTTGGACATGACAGCCAACTCCAGCTCCAGACTCTGCCTACCACTCTGTAAGGAAAAAAAAACAGAAAAGTACCTTTCTGACGTAGTTGCTCCTAGGCCCTGTCAGACACACACTCGGACACCGAAACACTAAAATATTCAATATTCCCAAGATGATCAGCAGCTATGGCTGCCCAGTCTACTTTTTTTTTTTTTTTAACAACACCACCAATAAAGTCAAACAAGACTGGGAAAGAAAAAAAAACAGTGGAGACATTCGACAAAAATGGCCCAATTACCACAAG